>NC_088415.1:52350815-52650815 GCF_034236695.1 Oncorhynchus nerka
CTGATGGTGAAGAACATCACCCATGCTATGCACATTCCAACCTTCATAGACAAGGACAGCCATGTCCTCAGATTTTAGCAACAATTTTATTTATCCATGCTTTTATAGCAACAATTTTATCACATTCGGTTGCACATATTACATATTTCTGCAGATAGCGTTACTAATATCCAAGACAAAAAAAAAGGCTTTTTAAATTAACTTAAAAATATTCTTCATGGCAAGTTATGAACCAAAGTTATTACTTTTTATTTGAAAATGTAATGTACCTGTAGGTCTCTTTAATAGGAAAACAGTTTCGGTCTCCTTCCTGAAAGCATGAAGTTTTCCCTCATACAAAGATATGGCTCTGCTTGGGTCCAGATACAGTACAGTGCTTCCGGGAAGTATTCAGACCCCTTGACTTTATCCACATTTTGTTACAGCATTATTTTAAAATGTATTAAATAAATGCAAATCCTCAGCAATCTACACAATCAAAAACAGGTTTAGATATTGTCGCACAAATAAAACAGAAATACCTTAATTACATTAGTATTCAGACCCTTTCCTATGAGACTCAAAATTGAGCTCAGGTGCATCCTGTTTCCATTTATCATCCTTGAGATGCTTCTACAACTTGAAGTCCACCTGTGGTAAATTCAATTGATTGGACATGATTTGGAAAGACACACACCTGTCTATATAAAGGTCCCACGGTTGACAGTGCATGTCAGAGCAAAAACCAAGCTATGGAGGTCGAAGGAATTGTCCGTAGAGCGCAGAGACAGGATTGTATCGAGGTACAGATCTGGGGAAAGAGTACCAAAAAATGTCTGCAGGATTGAAGGTCCCAAAAAAAACACAGTGGCCTCCGTCATTCTTAAATGGATGTTTGGAACCACCAAGACTCTTCCTATAGCTGGCCACCCAGCCAAACTGAGCAATTGGCGGGAGCAGATTCTCTGGTCTGATAAAACCAAGATTGAACTCTTTGGCCTGAATGCCAAGCACCATGTCTGGAGGAAACTTGGCAACATCCCTACGGTGAAGCATGGGGGTGGCAGCATTATGCTGTTGGGATGTTTTTCAGTGACAGGAAGATCAAGGGAAAGATGAACTGAGCGAAGTACAAAGAGATCCTTGACGAAAACCTGCTCCAGAGCATTCAGAGACCTCAGACAGGGGCAAATGTTCACCATCCAACAGGACAACAACCCTAAGCACACAGCCAAGACAACGCAGAAGTGGCTTCGGGACAAGTCTCTGAGTGTCCTTGAGTGGCCCAACCAGAGCATCTCTGGAGAGACCTGAAAAATAGCTGTGCAGCGACGCTCCCCATCCAACCTGACAGAGCTTGAGACGATCTGCAGATAAATGGAATAAACTCAGAATACAGATGTGCCAAACTTGTTGCGTGATACCCAAGAAGGCTGTAATCCCTGCCAAAGGTGCTACTACAAAGTACTGAGTAAAGGGTCTGATTACTTATGTAAATGTAATATTTCCATTAATAAATTTAAAATGTCTACAAATTAGTTTTTTGCTTTGTCATGGAGGTAGTGTGTGTAGATTGAGAGGGGGGGGGGACTATTTAACAATTTTAGAATAAGGCTATAACATAAGGGGTCTGAACACTTTGCCAAACTCCATGTACAGTGCCTTCTGAAACTATCCTCCACGTTGGGTACCGAATTCTAGTTAGAATTCCAACAAGACTTGTCACAACATTGTCCATTATAATTCTTTGTTGGAGTTTACCAAACTCTGTATAGATATGTTGTGTATCTAATTACATTGTCTAGTTTTCCACCAAAACTATTGGTTAGCTTTTGCTGTTCATTCTCCTTGATATAAAATATTTTCAGGTGTGAAATTAAATCATTGTTTATTTCAATAAAATACACCGAATGAATTTAAGTTCCCTAATCCTTTGCCGATGATTCTCCTCAAACAGTTTGAAAAGGTCTGTAGATCAGTAAGAGTGATTCTCAAGAGACGAAGGCCCGACTTCAATCTAACGTAACTCCAACATGAGTCACGTTGCTTTTTAACATTACCGCAACATTTCTGTAACCGAAACGTTGCGCTAACATTACCATAACATTGTTCTCCAATGTTACATTAATATCGCTGTAACATCAGTAATGTTCCTTTCCAGCTGTGTCACGTCTGTACAGCAACTTCCTGTGCAAGGCCCACTCAGAGTAAAGCCTTCCACATGCCGTCCAATCAAATATCTCCCACACACTGTCCAATCATAGTAGCGCCCCAAAAAATTATAATCAGTTACTCATGAGAAGAGAGGAGCCACCAGAGAGATGGAGAGGAATGGGAGCGAGAGAGCAAAGGAATAGAGAGAGAGAGAAGGCTCCTTTCAAACCACTGATTTCATATGAAAAGCAGAATGGAAAGAAAAGAAAGGAGAGCCACTGGAGATACAACAGTAGTGTTCAGGTTAATGCCTGCTTCAACAATGGACCTACAGTCATGTCTCCAGAACCAGGGTTAGAGCACTAGAGTAGACCCTGGGGTGTTGGTGTTTATAGCTGTGCACATAGCCCCTAGGACTGTACGTGTGTGCATATCGGTGTACATGGCCCCTCAAAATGTGTGTGTTGATCAGTATGCATGTCTGTCTAAGTGCATAGCCCTTAGTGGAGTGGTGGTGGCAGGCAGTTAGAGGCTAGTCTTTAGGGGGGGCGGCAGCCTCTTGAGGGAGGGCAGAAGAGGGGTCAACGGGGTCAGAGAGAATAGAGAGCACTCCAGAGGACTTGAACTTGGGCAGATGAAGGCCAAACTTGTTCTCCACTCCAGCGAAGGTGGCCGCGGCCAGACGGTAGCCTCCCACGTGGTCAGCACTGACCGGAGGAAGCTCAGAGACACGAGATTTAGGAGTGGGCTCAGACCCCGTCGGACGACTGGAGAAAGAGCGAGGGAAATGAGACATTGGAGCTTAACTAAACAGTGGTATCTTGGGTTATAACAGTGGGGAGTGTGTGCGTGCACTCACTGTCCTCCGAAGTCCACATTTAACCACCTCTGTAGAAGCTCATAGGTCACCAGAGTTACTCCAAACTGAGGAGAGGATCGACACATACGAGCTGGGGGAGACAGAGAGTGAATTCCCATTTGTGTAGTCACTTTGACAGACAAACACCACAACACACACCTCCAGCTCCCTTCCACAGTGCTCCGAATCCCTCCTCCTGCGTGATTTTCCTGAAACAGTCCATGACTCCAGTGTAGGTGGTATGTCCCGCCCTCGCTGCTACCTGCAGGCGTGTCTTGATGACATCAGCAGGTGTCACCAGGGAGGCAGCAGGGATGCCTGGGAAATAGAGTTAGAAAGGGTGTCACTTGAGGCCATGACTGTTTTTGACAATCAAGTAGAATAGAAAGTGTGAATAGGTCTGTGAAGCGTGTGTACCTCCGATGGCTCCAGAAGCTAGCAGCTGTAACGGGCCTAGTCTACCCTGCTCGTCGGCAAACTGAGCCTTGGTGTGGGCATACACCGGGAAGAAGATGGCTGAGAACGGGATGTCTCTCAGTAAACATGCTTTAGCACCCTACATACACAAGAAAATAAAAAAGACATTACTTTCAATCAAAAGGGCTTTCGTTTACAAAAATACAAGAACAATGGCACCAGACGTAATGGCCACACACGCCTACCTTGTAGAGGCCGAACAAGCCAAGGTCTCGGATGACACTGAGGGCGCCAATTCTGGGTCCTGTCGTGATCTCTCCTGCCACCTGCAGTCTGATCTTGACAATCTCCAGCGGGTTTGTAAAGACCACTTGGGAACCCCCTGCCTGCAGAGAGAGAGACGAAGTGAAATTAATACGAAAGACATGAAGGGAGGGGAAGCTACCACAGCTTCCCATTCAGGTAGAACAGAATGGGACGCGTTTAGAGTTGGGAAGTTTGACAGGAACAGGTTTGGTCGTCGGGTCATACTCACACAGGCTCCGGCCAGCACCTCAGCGGCGAAGGGAATGGTGTCGTCTTCACCAGTGAACTTATCTCTCACAAAGTCATTCATCTACAGCGAGAACAGAGAGCCGAGGAGATAAATGAGCAAATAAGTACTACAGAGAGAATAGTCAGGCATGTCTTCATCAAAATACGTGTTGCGTTATCTTAAGGTGCACGTCCATCGTGATTGGCTGAGTGGAGGGGGAGGAGTGAGACTCACCGTAAGTTTGATTGCCTTCTCTGGAGCCACACCTATGAGCTGGGGAAGAAGACCTGCAGGGCAGCATGGGAGATTGAGTCCACATATGACATGAACCACGTCTCATGACGACAACAGTTTCTTAGAGGAGAAAGGGAGGAGAAAAAGGAGAGTACGAGTAATGAAGGAAAAGGTGAGAATTAAAGAACAAAGGAAGAAGTGAATGGATGGAGGCCGGTTGAGTGATGCAGTGTGGGTGAGCCAACAATACATGGCAGTCTTGCAGTCCTTTTTCCATCAACAGAAGAGACAGCAGAAATGCAAGGGCAGTGCAGAAAGGCAAAATAGCAGGCAAAGAGGGGAGGAAAAGCGAGCAAAGAGGGGAGGAAAAGCGAGCAGGAGAGCAACCAAGAATGCACAGTGTCTGTCCGTACCTCTGTAGAATCCAAAGAATCCTTCATAGCGCAGCACCTTCTTGGCACAGTCAAAGCTGTTCTTGTACATCAGTTCTCCTACGAACGAGCCTGTATTCCTCTGGTTCTGCATCCTTGTCTTCACCAGGTCTATCGGATACACTGCCGTAGCTCCCATAGCTAGGAGACACACACCTAAGTGTGCTATTGAAACTAGGCAAAACTTTTTGTAATTTTTTTTTTTTTTTAAACCAAGTCACTTTTTTATTTGGGGGGTGGGGGTGGATATATTCCATGAAAGTATTCCTTACATCACACCAACCCCAGTCCCTTACCTCCAGCAATGGAGCCCAAGCTGAACCGGTAGGCAGACTCTGCGGCCTGCAGCAGTACGGACCTGGAACAGTCACCCTGGCTCTGCTACACAGAGAGAGGAGAGTTTGACTCACATGCACACTCACTCATGCGCAGTCACACACAAAATGCATGTCTCTTACCCGTTTCTGTAACTCAGCCAGGTGATAGGGCAGCGCTCCCTCCTCCAGCGGGGCTATCCTCTCAATGTCAGCAAAGTTCAGGCGCCTGAGACAACACCGCGTCATTACCACAACACTCAGGTGAACAGGTGTGTATACAGTACAAGGCTTTTAGAGCAGTGCATGTTTACCCAGAGTGGGAGTGTAGGCCTGATAGCTGGTACAGGATGTCAATCTCCATGGGAGAGACCTGGCCAAACTTGTTCGCAGCATGGGCAAACTCCTCTAGAGAGAGATGGGTTAATAGTCTGCATTAACACACGCCGTGCATCCACACATACTGCAGAGAGATTGAGAGAGCTTGCCAATGACAGTTCCCCTGCTGACAGACGACTGGCAAAGTGGGATCACGCTACTCCTCTCACACGTCTGGAGCACTTCTGACCAGTGTGGCGGTGTCAGTACAGTGTGTGTGTGTGTGTGTGTGTGTGGGGGGGGGGGGGGGTATACGATGGGAATGTGTGTGTGGGGGGGTATACGATGGGAATGTGTTTGTGGGTATACGCAAGGGCCTGTATAGGTTAAGGTGCACGCATGTTACCTTGAGTGACCTGTGTATCCTTGCGGGTCCCGGCCAGCGTGCTATAGATCTTGCGGATCAGCTCCATGTTGTTGAGCAGAGCGTTGAAGGCGTTGAAGTAGGAGAAGCTGACCATGTGAGAGGTGCTGCCCCCCGCAGCCTGGGAGGACAATCGCACCGTGGAAGGCGTTAGAACAGGGACGCCCTCTCCATTACTCCCCCTGTTTGTTAACACGCGGACTCTTATAAACACACACAATCATACACTCGCGCTCTTACCGAAACCAGGTTTCCCTCCACAAACACTGTAAGCATGTGGTGTCGGATGGTGGCCATGATTTCACCGAAGTCCATGGCAGAGATGGTGCCGCTCTTGTTCTTGTCCTTCTGGGCAAAGGCCTGGCGCGCATGCTCCAACTGCAACTCCTGTAGGTAGAGAAGAATGTGTGCAGTGCTTCCCCTAGGATATTTTTCAACAGTGGTGGCAAAGTTAAGGTGGGCTGTGGTAGCGGGCGAGGCCACTGGCATAGTTTTAGATGCCCTCCTCTTGGCCCGGAGACAAAACGGGGGCCGTTTTATAAAGCTATATTTTCTACACATTTGCCACAGGGCGGAGAGAACACAGAGTTTTAAAGCAAATTTCTTGCGATTATACACGTTCCTGCCGTGTTGTTATGCTATTGGAATTTCACACACGCAATATGTCACCGCGTGAGCGCCATGGAGCGTGTGCATGCATGACTGAGTGTGTGTGTGAGTGTATACCTGTAGAAACTGGGTGAACTCGAGGTAGCCGAGGCATTTCTTGAGGTCGTGTCCAAAGTGCAGGCAGATGAACTCACAGTCCCAGTTAAAGGGGATGTGGTGGTGCACAGTGGTCTGGCTGACGATGTCCCGCACATTCTCTGTTTGAGGGATGGACAGATCGAGAGAACATAGAATTAGAATGAGCAGAATGGACATTCCCATTCAATGCAACGTTATGTGACGGGGAGGAACGGCGGCCATATTAGTTGTGCCATTTTAAAAAAGTCTTCAAATCATCTCTCACTTTCTTTCTGTGCATCTGTGAACACCGGGACAATAATCGGTTCTGCTCATTCTATGACAGACCAGCGTTAACATATGTGCATTCTTTTGGGGGCTGGAAACAGTTGAAAGCAGGTAACGCCATCACCCCAACAGTCACATACGTACCAAAGGAGATGTCTCCAGTGCCCGTCTTGTTAAACAACTGGAAGACTACGATAAAGAGAGAGTCCGGAACACACAGCGCTGACTCAAATGCCAAGAACTCCTGGAATGAAATCAGCCTGTGTGTTTTTTTAAGAAAGAAAGAAAGAGAGAGAGAGAAGCAACATTAAAACAATATGCGCGATGCCATGAAGGACAACGCTTCAGATACAGATCCAATCAGAGGGAGAAAGGTTCCGTTTTTACTGAAACATAATAAAATGTCAGTAGTGATGTAGGGAGAAATTAGGCCATGCACTATTTCTTCAAAATGACTCCATGCATTTCAAATAGTGTAAACCAATTGTAATGGATTTCAGGTCATTTCTCTAGAGACTTAAGTGAAAAGACTCGCTGCTTGTAGGTTGTCACTTTTAAACAGCGCTGAATGACAGACATGTGCTTCATCCCCCTTCAAGACACACACACACACACTTGTATCCATTACATGACTGACCTAGGTTACAAACTTTACTTAGTATTTTTACTGTTTACGGTTGTATTTTTTTTTACCTTCATTTAGCAAGTCAGTTAAGAACAAATTCTTATTTACAATGTTGGCAGGTAACCACTGCTCCCCGGTAGGCCTTGTTCGGGGGCAGAACGACAGATTTTTACCTTTGCCAGCTCGGGGATTCGATCCAGCAACCTTTTGGTTACTGGCCCAATGCTCTAACCACTAGGCTACCTGCCACTCAAAACATTAGTTCCCTGACCAGGAATCAAACCCGGGCCGCGGCGGTGAGAGCGCTGAATCCTAACCATTAAAACACCTGTTACTTTGAGACATTTGACCTTGAAGGAGTAAATGGTTTCAGAATCATTAACTATTTAAGCCTCTCATATAAGAGTGGATTAAGTGTATTGAAAGGGCTTGTGCAGTGTGTCTGTGTATAATCTAATCTATGAGCACCCATTAAGGCAGCTTCTGTTCTTAGACCAAATAACATCCTAATGAACTGATCTAAGCATCACCATTGTATATGTGTGGGTATGAAACCTCTATCATTCATTACTGCAGGAGCCTTGGTTGATGTGGAGAGGGAGCACGACAGGAGACATATAGAATGAGGGAGACAGCAGTCTAAGCATAATCAACTGTTAACCATGTACTTGGTGGAGACAGGATAAGGGAGAGAGAAAGATAGCGAAAGAGACGGATGAGAGAGAGGGGTTAACGTAGGCAGCTCTTCACCCGTCCTTGGTTGTGTCGGCTACACCGGCGATGAGCTGGACAGTTTTGGGGTTGTGGTGGATCTGTGTGTGCAGGCCCAGGTATTTCTGCACAAAGTCCCCTGGGGTCATCAACTTCTCGCCATCTGCATCCACAACACTGGCATGCTGGGGGGGGGTAAAACAGAAATAGACAGTGTCACTTTGTGTTTCCTGCTAAAAACTGACATACTAAGGTGGACCTCACTGTAGAGGACCTCACTGTAGAGCCTAATGTACAATCTGCTGCCCCGCACTCATCTTGCAAGGCGAGACATACAGTTTGGACACACCTACCACATTCCAGGGTTAAAAAAAACCACATATGGAATCATGTAGTAACCAAAAAAAGTGTTAGACAAATGAAAATTATATTTGAGATTCTTCAAAACAGCCACCGTGGCAGCTTTTGCACACACTTGGCATTCTCAAGCCTGCTTCACGAGGTAGTCACCTGGAACGCATTTCAATTAACAAGTGTGCCTTGTTAAAAGTTCATTTGTGGAATTAATGCATTTGAGCCAATCAGTTGTGTTGTGACAAGGTAGGGGTGGTATACAGAAGAACAGCTCAAATAAGCAAAGAGAAACGACAGTCCATCATTACTTTAAGACATGAAGTCAGTCAGTAAATCCAGAAAAATGTCAAGAACTTTGAAAGTGTCTTCAAGTGCAGTCGCAAAAACCATCAAGCGCTTGGATGAAACTGGCTCTCAGGAGGACCGCCACTGGCAAGGAAGTTACCTCTGCTACAGCGGATGTTCATTAGAGTTAACTGCACCTCAGATAGTAGCCCAAATAAAAGCTTCACAGAGTTCAAGTAACAGACAGCAACTGTTCAGAGGAGACTGCGTGAATCAGGCCTTCATGATCAAATTGCTGCAAAGAAACCACTACTAAAGTACACCAATAAGAAGATGAGATTTGCTTGGGCCAGGAAACATGAACATCAGACCTGTGGAAATCGGTTCTTTGGTCTGAGGAGTCCAAATTTGAAATATTTGGTTGCAACCAGTGTCTTTGTGAGACGCAGAGTAGGTGAACAGATCTCTGCATGTGTGGTTCCCACTGTGAAGCATGGAGGTGGTGACACGGTCTGATCTATTTAGAATTCAAGGCACACTTATTAACCAGAATGGCTACCACAGCATTCTGCAGCGATTCGCCATCCCATCTGGTTTGCGCTTAGTGGAACCATAATTTGTTTTTCAACAGGACATTGACCCAAAACACACATCCAGGCAGTGTAAGGGCTATTTGACCAAGGAGAGTGATGCGTCAGATGACCTGGCTTCCACAAATCACCTGACCTCAACCCAAATTAGATGGTTTGGGATGAGTTGGACCGCAGAGTGAAGGGAAAGCAGCCAACAAGTGCTTAACATAACGTGGGGAACTCCTTAAAGACAGTTGGAAAAGCATTCCTGATGAAGCTAGTTGAGAGAATGCCAAGATTGTGCAAAGGGTGACTACTTTGACAAATCTAAAATATTTGGGGGTTACTACATGACTCCATGTGTCATTTCATAGATTATTCTACAATGTAGAAAATAGTAAAAATAAGTAACCATCGAATTAAGTGTGTCCAAACGTTTGACTAGCACTGTAGTGTGGTGTTCCACAATACTTTTGAGCTAATAATTATGTAAGAAGATCAGGAGATCAAGTAGCAGAACATTGTGAGATTCCGGTATTCAACTCCAGCGAACTTCTGCCCAAATCAAGCACTGTGCGTGGTAGGGGATTCAGTCACACAACTCCTCACAAGACACCCGCAAGCTAAATGATGTCAGACCTCTAATTAGTTCACCCTAGCCCAAAATCTTTCCACACTGAAATGAACTCTACAGCAGGCGTAAAGGTGAAGGACAACCAGAGATGCTCTTACCTTCTGAAAAATAACCTTCAGCTCGTTCGGGTCCGCTCGTTTGGTGGATTGCACCTGCCAAGCAATACGAATAATAGTATAACGTTAAGGTAACGTTTCCCAAACTCGGTGCACGTGTTGGTTCTTGCCACACAGCTGATTGAAATAATCAACCAATCATCTAGCTTTGATCATTTGAATCAGCTGTGTAGTGTTAAGGAAATAAATAAAACATGCACCGAGTTTGGGAAACGCTGTATTATCGCATCATATGACGTTGTGCAGCGAACAGATCAGCAGTTTTGGTTGATGACAACTAACGTTATCAGTAATAAATATTATCTAGCTGGTGACAATTGGATAAAACTGGAATGCCTTGAGGTTGTGTCCTTACAAATAACAAATTAAAATATTTCAAAAGCAGGCAGAGGACTTGAAAGATTGCGATTATACGAGACCGACAATTACTTGTCAAAACGAATGCTAATGGGGAAAAAACAATCACACAAGCTATTACTGTGTAGGCGAGTTGACCATGAAAAAGTGTTTCTAACTAACGAAAGTAGTTAACTGTTTCCAAGTTGTGTTGCTATTCTTCTAGCTATCTACTCAGATGAAGACACAAACCATTCCAATGACTCGTTGGGTTTAAAACCGCAAAGAATAGATCTGACGAGTGGGGAGTTGAATGATGCGGTTGTCATTATTGCACAATATTGCCAGTTAGCTGTAGTATTGCAATGATAATCAAAAGATACAGCTGCTAGCCCTATCGCCAACTGGTTTGTGGCTGTTCATTCAAGGCCAGAGACCGGGCGTTAGCGCAGTCAAATGATCCCAGAAACTATGTACAACGAAACAGATAAAGCACGTAGACTACATTAAAAACTATTTCTATAAACATAAAGCAAGCAATGCCGAAGTCACCTCGAACGCCATACTGGTTTTGACGTCACGTATAGTCGGAGAACTGGAGAATTCCAAATAAATGAAACAAAAAAGCGAGCTCCGGTGCAATTTGAGACGATTGCAACAAACCCGCTAGTCTAGTGCAGTGTGTCCCATCTGTCTTTTTTTGTTAAAAAAAAAACGAGGTGTGTTAGCTGTAGTAATCGTGTGCCAACATTCCACGGTTTGAGCATTCCGTAGAAGTTGTAAGGATACGTCTTTTTGCACAGGTTTGAAATCGGAGCCTGAAAACAGACCAACTCACTGATCACAATCCAGATCATTTGACCAATTAACCTGGCCACACATCATTTTGAGTTTGGGAAAACGAATAATAAACCAGGTGTATTCTGCATGCATAGCCCTATAGGTTACACATCAACCAATTATTTAAAGACCTGTGGTCACTCTCTGAGACTGAAACTCACTCAACCTGGTAGACTGAAAACCCTGAAGCAGTAATCCAATAATAGCTGAGATGTCTCTGCACCTTGGATAGAAACGCTTGTCATGCCTTATCCACCCCTGACAGTCTTCAGCTGAGATGTCTCTGCACCTTGGATAGAAACGCTTGTCATGCCTTATCCACCCCGGACAGTCTTCAGCTGAGATGTCTCTGCACCTTGGATAGAAACGCTTGTCATGCCTTATCCACCCCTGACAGTCTTCAGCTGAGATGTCTCTGCACCTTGGATAGAAACGCTTGTCATGCCTTATCCACCCCTGACAGTCTTCAGCTGAGATGTCTCTGCACCTTGGATAGAAACGCTTGTCATGCCTTATCCACCCCTGACAGTCTTCAGCTGAGATGTCTCTGCACCTTGGATAGAAACGCTTGTGATGCCTTATCCACCCCTGACAGTCTTCAGCTGAGATGTCTCTGCACCTTGGATAGAAACGCTTGTCATGCCTTATCCACCCCTGACAGTCTTCAGCTGAGATGTCTCTGCACCTTGGATAGAAACGCTTGTCATGCCTTATCCACCCCTGACAGTCTTCAGCTGAGATGTCTCTGCACCTTGGATAGAAACGCTTGTCATGCCTTATCCACCCCTGACAGTCTTCAGCTGAGATGTCTCTGCACCTTGGATAGAAACGCTTGTCATGCCTTATCCACCCCTGACAGTCTTCAGCTGAGATGTCTCTGCAGCCGGCTTCCGTTGCATCCAGGAGGGACATTTGGTCATGTGGCCGATGATAATACACTTTCCACCTCTAGGTAGAAAAACATTACTCAATGTGGTTGAGGAAAGGCGAGTAGGGGGGGAGGAAAAGGGAAACCATTTTTGGATGGGCTGCAGACCAGTTTGTGATTGGTGGAATGCTACATTGTCCCATGCAATCATAAATGTCCTCGTGTTTCCTCCCAGCGGCTCCCTTTCTGCTTCTGGCACCAGTTGTTGGTGGAGGTCATCTAAACACAGAAGAAGGAGCTCAGTGTTGTAGGGACCAATCTGGCATTTCTGCAGGACCAAACCAGCACTCCAGATTGCAGCACACATTGTGATATTCGCTCCTCTCTGACCGGGCACATGAACTTTTCCCGATGACGTTTCTTCCCCACCGATGTGTTTTTGAAAGGTTAAACCCTGCCTCGTCTACATCAATTATTTCATGTGGGGTCTGATTAGCCTCCAACTCTATGAATCTGAAAGAAATCAAACACTATGTGTAAATTATTTTCCGTGTGTCCTACTATATGTACTGTAACCCATGTTTACATGTAGAGTAGCATAGTGTAAAACTCACTATAGAACAAGACATATTGGATGGACACCATACCTGGACGTATTGGTGCCGGAGTTACTTAACCCACTCACTGTCCCTTTCAAAAGGAACTGTGTACAACTGTTTCATTCCAACTCTGTGTTTGGTCAGAGTCTGAGCGATGGGAGCCTGATGCTTTCTACACTGTGAAATACCAGGTTGTCCTCTACAATTCTAGTCTGAATTTCTCTCCGTTTTAATTGCATTGTCAGCAATGACCAATCCTACAATGGCATGCTCTTGGTTTTCACTGATGAGCTTTCCTCTTCTCCCCCAGAGAGAGGAAGAAGTTGCATCCTTTAGAGCAGGGGTGTCAAAGTCAAATGGACGGAGGGCCAAATAAAAAAATCAGCTACAAGACGAGGGCCGGACTGTTCGAATGTTCATTGAAAAATGTTTAAATGACGCATATAGTCTAGTGAACCTAATTGAACCTACTGAAAACCTAACAAATATATTACAATATGATCAGATAAATAAAGCAATATTTTCTTATGGCTCTGTCAGTAATCTTTAATTTTCAACAGACACAAAAGACAAATTTCCTTTATATAAATATCCCCATAACATGAACATTAAATGAAAGAAACCGGTATTCAAGGCACCATCAGTAGACTATATTTTCTATTTTAGCAAAAGTGGGCTAAATTTACTTCAAAGAAAAAACAATAATAGCAATTTTCTATCATCCACTCAACTGAAATATTTTTAAAATATAATTGGATTGAAATACAAAAAAATAAAGTGCAAAAATCTATTAATCAAAAACAACACTTTGTTTAAGGAGAAGTAACATGCAGTGAAAACAAATATTAAATTTTAACTTTTAAACTTGAACTGAGTAAAAACTCTAAATATGTGATTGCACAGTAATGTTCACTTGTTTGAGGTTGAGGGTGATACTTGGTGGTGTCCCATCTTTTCCACAAGTTCATCAATGTTCGGGGTAAGGCTCTGAGCTGAAGAAATCCTCAGAATTGAGTGGAGGTGTTCAGCAGTAAGTCGACTTCTGTGTGATGTTTTGTTCAGGTTCATCAAAGAAAACAGTTGTTCACACAGGTATGTGCTGCCAAACATAGACAACGTTTGAGCAGCCTGGATGCGCAGCTGGGGCATTGTGCCGGGGAGGAAACGGGCGAACTCCGCAGCACCCACTGCCGCATATTTTGCCCTCAGTGCATCATTGCATTGGAGGTCAATCAACTCCATTTGGAGGTTTGGTGGTGAGCTTTCCACGTCAACAGCAAATGGGTTACCGAGCAGTTCCAACCTGCTTTTTTGTGCTTCAAAGTCAGCAAATCGGCGTCGAAAGTCAGCGGCAAGCATACCTATTTTATCAGCCAACTGTGTGCTCGGGAACGCACTGGTAGAGAGCTTCTCTTTCATGGTCTGGCAGCTGGGAAAGTGGCTCAAATTTTCTTTCCACATCTGCGTCTCCCACAGAGTCAGTTTGGTTTTAAATGCCTTCACTGTACTGTACATATCAGAGATGACACGATCCCGACCCTGCAGCTGCAAGTTTATTGCATTCAGATGACTCGTAATGTCACACAGAAAAGCCATTTCACACAGAAACATTTCGTCTCGGAGTTGTGTTGTGTCTTTCCCTTTGCTGTCCAAGAACAGACAAATCTCCTCACGAAGCTCGAAACATCTTTGAAGCACCTTTCCCTGGCTTAGCCATCGCACCTCTGTGTGATAAGGCAAATCACCATGCTCCGTTTCTAACTCCGTCAGAAATGCCTTGAACTGGCGGTGATTCAAACCTTTGGCTCTGATAAAGTTAACTGTGCGCGTGATGATGCTCATTACATGCTCCATTTTCAAGGCTTTACCGCACAACGCTTCCTGGTGTATGATACAATGATAAGCTGTCAGCTCACCTGTCGCGTTTTCCTCTTGCATCTTTTCCCGTATCTTCGCCACCAGTCCGCTCCTGTGTCCACACATCGCAGGTGCTCCGTCGGTTGTCAAACCCACGAGTTTTTCCCAAGGCAGCTCCATCTCATTTACACATCTTGACACCTCTTCATACAAATCATGCCCGTAGTTGTGCCATGCATAGGACGTAAAGCCAAAAACTCCTCTGTCACGCTTAGGTTGGAGTCCACTCCGCGGATGAAAATTGACAACTGGGCAATGTCAGAAATGTCGGTGCTCTCATCCACAGCCAAGGAATATGCAATAAAATCTTTTCCCTTTTTCACAAGCTGCTCTTTTAGATTGATGGACAACTGGTCTACTCTCTCGGCAATGGTGTTTCTGCTCAGACTCACATTTAAAAAGAGTTGCCTTTTTCTGGGCAAACTTCGTCACAAACTTTAATCATGCAGTTTTTGATGAAATCCCCTCCGTAAATGGCCGGGCTGATTTAGCGATCTCTTCTGCCAAAATAAAACTGGCCTTGACAGCAGCCTGGCCTTGTGATTTGGCTTTTTGAACAGAGCCTGTCGAGATTTGAGGCCTCGTTTTAATTCCTCTGCCTTTGTAGCCTTTGTTCCATGTCCATATTCTTGTTTTTGTCCGCGTGTTTCGTTTCATAATGTCGTCTCAGATTATACTCTTTCAGTACCGCCACACTTTCTCCACACAGAAGACACACAGGTTTTCCAGCTACCTTCGTGAACATATACTCCGACTCCCACCTTGTTTGAAACCCCCGGTTCTCAGTATCCACCTTCCGTTTTGCCATTTTTGATGGGTATCTGAAAGTTAATTTTACTGTGATGCTGACGACTGCTGTGCCAATAAATATTGAAATGAAGCAGCCTACTGCTCGGTGCGTCACCTTTGCATTGTGGGAAATGTAGTATTGGTGCGTGTAAAAGATCTGCGGGCTGCCGGCTTGCTGCGGGCCGGTTCTAATAATAAATCAAGATCATCCCAGGGGCCGTAAAAAACCTTCTTGCGGGCCGGATGTGGCCCGCGGGCCTTGACTCTGACATATGTGCTTTAGAGGAACAAAAATACAACATATGTATTTGCATTGGGACTGGTGGCCTACAGTTACTGTGGACATAGAAACAGTAATGATAGAAGAAGCCTTTGTGAAATGCATTACTTACCTGTTGGTTTGCTGAAAATTCTGGATAATGGAAGCCAAGGTTGACCATCTGAGATTGGGCTGGACTCTTTCACCAGCCTCTCTCAGTGATAGACCCATGATTGCATGGCTCCAGTATTAGGCTGGACTTTTTCACCAGCCTCTCTCAGTGATAGACCATAGTATTAGGCTGGACTTTTTCACCAGTCTCTCTCAGTGATAGAACACGGTTTATCACAGGGTCTATGATGGCGGCTCTCATTTCATCAGTGACAACAGCTCTTACTCTCCTTTGAACACCACCACGCATTCTTACTCCTCTCCCCCTACCTCTCCTTCTCCCTTGTCCTGGTCCGACTACTCCTCTGCCTGGTCCAGTTACTCCTCTGCCTGGTCCAGTTACTCCTCTGCCTGTTAACGATTGTAAAAAACTGTAAAGGGGTGTTGTATCACCACGAGCTGCCAGAACAGCTTTAAAAGTGCCTTGGCATAGATTCTACAAGTAGACATAAACCATGCCAGGAGAATGCACCCCACATCATAACATATACTTTGTATCCCTTGTTTACTCAAGCGTTTCCTTTATTTTTGGCAGTTACCTGTATGCCTATGGGGCTACGCATGCAGAAATACACCTGGAATACACCTGGTTTATTATTTTGTTTTCCCAAACTACATTTTTTTTGGTGTGACCAGGTTAATTGATCTGAATAGCGGTCAGTGAGGTAGTGGTCTAATTTCATGCTCACATTTCAAACCCGTGCAATAAACATATCATTACATCACCCGTGGAATGCTCAAACCGTGGAATGTTGTCACGCGATTACTACAGCGAAATGAACACACGACACGCCCCAACCTTTAGCACAAAAAGACAGATGGACACACCACACTAGACTAGTGGGTTTGATGCAATCGTCTCAAATTGCACCAGAGCTCACTTTTTTATTGATTGTATTATTACTTACTTTCATTTATCAGTCCAAGTCGAAGTGAATTTATTGAACAAATAAAATATGAAATGTCTTAAGAGGAAAATACAGTCTATTCCTGAGCATCATCGCCTTTTTATAGGTTATCAAAGCATACTTCTTGGCTTTACTCAGCCAGGACCGGATTAAAAAATCATAGGCCCCTCATCTTGGCAACAGCCTGTCTCAAAATGAGCTACTTTGAAAAATAGTGCTGCTGTTCGCTACAAATTGGGAGGTGTTGAGAAAAAAATGGTTTCTATTAGTTCCACAGACAGATTAGTCTTCTGATTTCTAAACCGTACATACAAATATAAATACATCTGCAATGCGAAAACCGACAGCCCCAATCAACCATAGAAATATAATCCATAGATGGCACTTTCCATTCAAATCAGGACTGGCATCCATTGCTACTGTACCCATTAGTTTAACAGTCAAATTGCCAGGGTAAGAGGTTACAAAACCCTTTTAATGGATTATAAATCTATGGCCACAAGGAACAAGCTGTAGCCTATATTTGGCGTGCATACTGCCCAAACTGCAGCCTTCCTGATTGTAGGCATACATGTAACTGCCAAAATAAAGGAAACACTTGAGTTAACAAGGGATACAAAGTATATGTTATGGTGTGGGATGCATTCTCCTCTGCATGGTTTATGTCTACTTGTAGAATCTATGCCAAGGCACTTTGAAGCTGTTCTGGCAGTTCGTGGTGGCGCAACACCATTTTAAGACACTTTATTTGGGTGTTTTCTTAATTTTGGCAGATACATGTATGTGCTTGTGATAAAAATGTATTCCACAGTTAATTTTTATAAACTATTGATCATCTGTTGCTAAATTTTGCACTCTGCTGTATTTTGAACATTGAGAGCAGGCTCATGTAGTTGGATAAAAAAAACAATTATACATTTAAATGTTTTTATTTATTTTATTTTTTGCCTCTTGGGCCGTCTACGAGCTTGGGCCCAGCCCGACGTCAACCAATAATTTAATGGCCTGTAGGTTCTCTCTGAGACTGAAACTCACACAACCTGGTAGACTGGAAACCCTGAAGCAATAATCCAATAATTAGCCTAATCCAAATGCTGTAATCCTATACATTGTGAAGGCCAACTAAATATTCTGTTTGCTAGATTGTCTATAGGGTCTCATTTCAAATTCCAAGTTTTTCACATCCCATTGTTCACCAGATTTAATCAAAATCATAAACCAAATTTGAAACACTGTGTGTAAACTTTCCCCCTTTCCGCTGATCTGACATCAGTTTAACACGGACTCTCTCTCTCTCTCTCTCTCTCTCTCTCTCTCTCTCTCTCTCTCTCTCTCTCTCTCTCTCTCTCTCTCTCTCTCTCTCTCTCTCTCTCTCTCATCTCTCTCTCTCTCTCTCCTCTCTCTCTCTCTCTCTCATTTTATGGCAGGCAGCAATGTAGTGCGCTGCCAACCCACAGCTCTCTGCGTCTTCCCCCAACAGGACGGGTAGTCTATCCTCATCAGAGAGGTATTTGATACCTTGAATAAAGGTTTCACATTTAGGGAAATTACACTCTCTAATTGTTTTATATATTTTTTAAACATTTTGTCAGGAAATGCAGCTGTCTCCGGTTCTGCTGTGGTGCCGTGGTTGCACAGCCTTTCCTCTAGAGGGAGCCATGTTTTCATGTGTCTACCCTTCTCAATGGCAAGGCTGTGCTCGCTGAGCCTGTACTTTGTCAAGGTTTTTCTAAGGTTTTGATCAAGAACCATGTTCAAATAGTTTGCCACGGTGTACTGTCATTTTAGGGCCAGATAGCACTGCATTTTGCTTTGTGCTTGTGTTTCCCAATAAGTAATGTAGATTTGTTTTGACTTTGATGTAATTTGGTTAATTCTGATTGATTGGATGTTCTGGCCCTGAGACTTCAGTGTGTTAGTAGAACAGGTTTGTGAACTCAGCTGGATGAGGGGACTCTTTTCTCTGCTCAGCTCTTGGCATTGCATTGCACTGTATTTTAGATGTTTCCAAAACTTAATTGCTCTTTTTAAAATGTTTTTTTACTAGTGGATATTGGCCTAATTCTGTCCTGCATGCATTGTTTGTAGTTTTTGTCGTGGAGAATCGTTTCAAAATATAACACTTACAAGAACTTGTGAATTCAATATAGGCTTTTAATACAAACATACAGTATCAGAAGCCGAGCTGGTCCGCAGAACAACTCCCTTCTCTAAGCTCTGGCTCTGTATTTATACACATACAACATATGAGTCCATCTCACATGCAAATTAAGTTACTTCCCTCAATCCATCTGCCACCATTATCTTTCTATCTGTGCTTCCTGCTTGTTCACGCCCAATAACGCCCATATCTGCTTTCAGTTAAGTTATAATGGTGGCAGGACCTCTTCATGTCCCAAAAATAATACATGCCCATCTTATCCTACAGGCCCCTTATGTTTAGCTTGGTGTGTTCTTTTGTATGTCTGTCCTTATTAGGACTCGTAGACTATGTGTCTCTTCTAACATTCCTTCAGAATCTTCATGTCCTAAAAATAATATATGTACTATGTCTAAAGTCCATCAGTTGGTCATTTGGCTGACCCCCTCCTTTGTGTGTCCCTCTGACCTCAGTATGTCCAGCTGTCCTATGCACTCATGGCCTTGCTTTGGTTTCCTGTCCTCTACAATAGACAATGCATTTTACCCTAAACATTTATGCATTTTATGGCTTTGGCCATTACGTCTGTTATTTTTTGGTTTCCTGTTTTTACCAGAATGGCAAATGCACTCTAAGTGTGTCCCCATCCCCTTGTGGTCTAATGTACACCTTTGCTCTACGGTATTATGTTTATCCCTATATGTACCGTTTGCTCCCACATTTTTCTCTGGACATGTAGGAGAATCTTACAGAACTCTGCATGCAGGGTTTCAATGGGGTGTTTGTCCCATTGGGTTAAATCTTGTTTTGCAAGTGGACCCCACATCTCGCTGCCATAAAGTGCAATTGGTTCAATGACACATTCAATTCGTTTTAGACAAATTTCAATTTGAATTTGTTTTTTAATGTCGTAGAATGTGTTGCGTGCTTTCTCTCTCAGTTCATTCACTGCATCATTAAGGTGTCCGTTGAGCTTATTTTTAAACATAAGTAATTACAGTGTGTGCAGTACTCTATATATTTTGTACCAATTGAGAACTTTTGTCTAATTCCCTGAGATCTGGATCTTCTCTGGGAAATTATTTTAGTATTTTGGGGGTTTATTGCCAGGGCCCAGGTGGTGTGGGTGACAGCAGGCATGGGTCATCTGCGAAGAGCAGGCATTTAACCTCTGAATTGTGGAGACTAACACCAGGGGCTGAGGTTTTTTACTAGAATAGTGGCCAATTCGTTTATGTAAATATTGAAGAGTGCAGGGCTCAGATTGCAACCCTGGCAAAGGCCCCGCCCCTGGTTAAAGAATTCTGTTATTTTCTTGCCAATTTTGATGCTGCACGTATTGCCAGTATTCGCCCTACTGTATATCTATGGTTGGTTGCAGTAGTCTGTTTGCCTTTTGCAGATAAAACAAAAACAGTACAGTTTGCAAAGCAAATGCCTAGTAGGCTGATACATAGCCAATACAGAAGGTGGCGACATGTACCTATATCGTACTAAATTCTCCAAAATATTAAATATAAACGCAGAGGACGCTATTTCCGTATTTTAGGGCCCATAATGCAATTAATCAGGAAATGGGTGTGGCTTCACATTGTTTCCAGATTTGAATGAAATGGAGGAAATATGCAGTCGAAGTACGAGAGCAGATACAAATTCATTGCTTTAACTAATTATGACAAGTGTTAAGAAAATATTGAGCAATGTAATAAAGTAAAGACTTTTCAAATAAGTTACCTTATTCAGTTATGTTGGCTGACAATTTGTTAGCTACCCTTACCAACCACATAGCGTATTATTACAGCAGTATGTTGTTAGCTAGCTACCTAACGTTATAGTTGACTACTTAAACATTACATTTGCCAGTATATTAACTATATGTTATCTAACTAACTACACAACGTTTATTGACTTGATTAATCCCGCCATTGTTAGCTTAGCTGGACACTCGGGTGCTTTCCTAAATTCGCTCTGGCTATCTACTCCGATTTCAGAGCACTCGTCTGAGTACCAGAGGGCAGAATAATGAATTAACGTTAGCTAGTAATTTGTTACGCTAACAAGCTAGCAAGAGGTTGCATAGCAAACATCAACTTCCGACGAAGTGTGAGGACGCTCAACTGAAAGGATACCGTACGTTTACAGTATACTACAATTAACTAATAGTATGTAGTTTTATACTCATTAAATATGAGGTATGGGTATTCGAACACAGCTACTGTCTCGCCCCAGCCTCCCTCCTACTGTGTTAGTGGGGGGCGACCCGTAGACTTTGTCTTTCGCCCCCGCCTTTCGGGCACGGGTTTTCTCTGGTGCATAGCATGCGGAAGCGACACTGTGTGCAAGCTAGCAGCCTGCTGTGCTGTGCTAGCAGCCTGCTGTGCTCATCTCTGACCCCAGGTTGGCATGACGACAGAGGAGATAGATTTCATCGTCCACCAGGAGACGATTCGTCACAACGCATACCCTTCCCCTCCTGAGATATGGGGGTTTCCCCAAATCAGTCTGCACCTCGTCAATAACGTGGTCTGCCATGGCATACCTGACACCCGGCAACTACAATCTGCCATGGCATACCTGACACCCTGCAACTACAAGATGGAGACATTATCAACGTTGATTTGACCTTGAGTTTTATCCCTCTTATGCACAATCCACATTCCTGATCCCCCTCCCCCATTCATCAGGTCTATCTGGAGGGTTACCATGGTGACACCTCCTAGACATTCCTGATAGGCTGTGTGGACGAGGTTGGGCAAAAGCTTGCAGAGACAGCCAGGAAGTGTAGAGACGAGGCTATCGCTGCCTGTAAACCTGGGGCTCCACTGTGTGTTATAACACAGGATACCTCTGTTGTTTTGTGTAATCTACTGTCCCTACAGTGGTATAACCCACTCCAATGGTTTCCATGCCATGTCCCTACTTTATTGGACATGGCATAGGCTCCTACTTTTAATTTTTACCTTTATTTAACCAGGCAAGTCAGTTAAGAACACATTCTTATTTTCAATGATGGCCTGGGAACAGTGGGTTAACTGCCTGTTCAGGGGCAGAACGACAGATTTGTACCTTGTCAGCTCGGGGGTTTGAACTCGCAACCTTCCGGTTACTAGTCCAACGCTCTAACCACTAGGCTACGCTGCCACCCAGTCATTTTGCACCACGGTAAGTACAACACAGCAACAGTTTTCTGTGGTTCACCTACTCTATGTTGGACAAATCCTAAATATCTCTTTCATCAGACAGCTAATGACAATGATATGACCATGGGTGAAGGGATGCCTTTCACTATAAGTCTGTCACATTTCCTATGTATATCAGTGTGTATTGATGTCAACTTTAGTGAGTGTGTGTGTTAACGTTGCAAAATATCCTAATTGACATTTCACTTTTTTTGTCTGACAAAAATATTTGGAAACGATATGTGGTCAATGTTGCTATAATTTATTTGGACTAGGACTTTTCCATTCATGAAATCAAATTGATTTCAATCAGAGGAGCACATTATTTGCTATGATTGACATCATCATAAGATTATCCTGTGTTAACGTTGTTAGGACTGCAAGGTTTGCAGAGTATCGTACGTCTACTGGGCTGATTATGTCATGATGGGATGTTATTGATGCTGTGTTTGGCTTCATAACATTTTCTGATCTACTAATAATCTCTAATGACATCAACCTCCAGCTCTACATTGTTAGCGACTTATTTTGTACTCGCTCTTGTTCAATTAGGAACCATGTCCCATTTATATCACTGAGGAGACTGATTCTACCGACGCGATGTATTTTAATGGGATCGGGTAGGATTTTGTCAGTCAAGGCCTTTTTCTACTTACCCAGAGTCCGATTAAGTCATAGGTACTACAGTAGCGTTAGCGCAAATGCTAACTAGTATTAGCACATTGACTGGAAGTCTAGCTGTTCCAATAGACTGCCAGTCATTGCACATTGCTAGTTAGTAACTTCCTTCAAACTGCACGCAGAGATATAAAAATGGTATCCATGAGTACATCTGACTCTGGGTAAGTATAAAGATGGGTTGATTGCCAAAATATTGCACTATCCCTTTAAAACCTCTTCAGGATCTTACCCCCCCTTTTTTTTATCACCTAAAATGACATACCCAAATCTATCTGCCTGTAGCTCAGGACCTGAAGCAAGGATATGCATATTCTTGATACCATTTGAAAGGAAGCACTTTAAAGTTTGTGGACATGTGAAATTAATATAGGAGAATATAACACATTAGATCTGTTCCATCATCTTTGAAATGCAAGAGAAAGGCCATATTATCAGATAGGAGTTTAGGCGCAATTTAGATTTTGGCCACCAGATGGCAGCAGTGTGTGTGCAAAGTTTCAGTCTGCCAGGAGTTTTTCCAAATGAGCCGAATTCATCAATTGATACATCTTCAAGTACATAACTATAGAGAACATACAAAATGCTATTGTAATAAAGAAATTAAGTTTACACCCTCCCAGGAATGTCATACATGATGGATAATTAGCTTCCCTACAGAAAAGACACTAACCTTCACACATTTAGATGTGTGGGCGGAGTGGGTGTGGGGCCAGAGAAAACAGGGGTTCAAACTGTAGTTCCTACATTTGAATATAGAAATGGATTTATCAAACAAAACTATGCTACATTTTATCTCTGGGACCCTCAGGATGACAAATCAGAGCAAGGTTACTGAATGGAAGTCCATTATTTACCTTCAGAGGTGAATGTATCAAACCAATTGCCATGGTAAAAGCGTTTTGATGTGCACTCTCCTCAAACAATAGCATGGTATATTTTCACTGTAATAGCTACTGTAAATTGGACAGTGCAGTTAGATTAACAATCATTTTAAGCTTTCTGCCCATATAAGACATGTCTATGTCCTGGACAGTTGGCTGTTACTTACAACGTCATTCTAGTCACATTAGCGCACGTTAACAGCAACCGTCCCGGTTTAGGGACACCGATCCCGTAGAGGATAAATTCCATAGGCTACATTCTTCCTTTCTGTACAACATGGCACATTTGTTACAGAATATTGAATCTGAACAACGTTAATCTCAAACGTGTAGGAATTCATTGAAATAAACTAGTCAAACATTGGAGTACGACATACACATACAGCTTTTCCCTTTTGCAGGTTTTCAGTATCTTTGGTCCCACATCATCTGTAGGACTAGATTGCTGATGTAGTATGGGATTCAGCTGGGAGAGTGCCACAGTCAGATGAGTACCAAGAGTAGTTACTGTAAAAGAATGGGGCGCTTGTGTTCGGAGGCCTAAAGTCCCACTCTTTGCTTATCTCTGTAATCCTGTGATTCTGGGGGCCCCAGTGCACCGCTGTTGGTCGAGGAGAGCTGCTGGACCGAGGGGAGTCACAGGGGGTCTCCTGCTGTCCTGGTGGCATCTGCCCATTTCTCCACAGCTTCTTCAACTTGGAGCGACGGTTCTGGAACCAGATCTTCACCTGGGAGAGGAGTAGACATGCAGGGAGAGGAGTAGACATGCAGGGAGAGGAGTAGACATGCAGGGAGAGGAGTAGACATGAAGGGAGAGGAGTAGACATGCAGGGAAAGGAGTAGACATGCAGGGAGAGGAGTAGACATGCAGGGAGAGGAGTAGACATGCAGGGAGAGGAGTAGACATGAAGGGAGAGGAGTAGACATGCAGGGAGAGGAGTAGACATGCAGGGAGAGGAGTAGACATGAAGGGAGAGGAGTAGACATGCAGGGAGAGGAGTAGACATGCAGGGAGAGGAGTAGACATGCAGGGAGAGGAGTAGACATGCAGGGAGAGGAGTAGACATGCAGGGAGAGGAGTAGACATGAAGGGAGAGGAGTAGACATGCAGGGAGAGGAGTAGACATGCAGGGAGAGGAGTAGACATGCAGGGAGAGGAGTAGACATGAAGGGAGAGGAGTAGACATGCAGGGAGAGGAGTAGACATGCAGGGAGAGGAGTAGACATGCACAAGTATAGGGGATGTTTGAAATTCCCATCATATGTACAAGCGCACTGCTACCTCCAGTCAAGTACCTTACATCTCCAGCAAGGATAGACATGAAGGGAGAGGAGTAGACCTACAGTTGAAGTCGAAAGTTTACATACACTTAGGTTGGAGTCATTAAAACTCGTTTTTCAACCGCTCCACAAATTTCTTGTTAACATACTATAGTTTTCGCAAGTCGGTTAGGACATCTACTTTGTACATGACATAAGTCATTTTTTCAACAATGGTTTACAGACAGATTATTTAATTTATAATTCACTGTATCACAAATCCAGTAGGTCAGAAGTTTACATGCACTATGTTGACTGTCCCTTTAAACAGCTTGGAAAATTCCAGGAAATAATGTCATGGCTTTAGAAACTTCTGATAGGCTAATTGACATAATTTGAGTCAATTGGAGGTGAACCTGTGGATGTATTTTTTAGGCCTACCTTTAAACTCTGTGCCTCTTTGCTTGACATCATGGGAAAATCAAAAGAAATCAGCCAAGACCTCAGAAAAAAATTGTAGACCTCCACAGGTCTGGTTCATTGTTGGGAGCAATTTCCAAACGCCTGAAGGTACCATGTTCATCTGTACAAACAATAGTATGCAAGTGTAAACACCATGAGACCACGCAGCCGTCATACCGCTCAGGAAGGAAATGCGTTGTCTCCTAAAGATGAACGTACTTTGGTGTGCGAAAAGTGCAAATCAATCCCAAACTGCCATAAAAAAAGCCAGACTACGGTTTGCAACTGCAGATGGGGACAAAAATCATACTTTTTGGAGAAATGTCCTCCGGTCTGATTAAACAAAAATAGAACTGTTTGGCCATAATGACCATCGTTATGTTTGGAGGAAAAAGGGGGAGGGTGTGCAAGCCGAAGAACACTATCCCAACCGTGAAGCATGGGGGTGGCGGCATCATGTAGTGGGGGTGCTTTGCTGCAGGAGGGACTGGTGCACTTCACACAATAGATGGCATCATGAGGAAGGGAAATGATGTAGATATATTGAAGCAACATCTCAAGACATCAGTCAGGATGTTAAAGCTTGGTTAAAGCTTGACTCCAAGCATACTTCCAAAGTTGTGGCAAAATTACTTCAGGACAACAAAGTCAAGGTATTGGAGTGGCCATCACAAAGCCCTGACCTCAATCCCACAGAAAATGTGTGGGCAGAACTGAAAAAGCATGTGCGAGCAAGGAGGCCTACAAACCTGACTCAGTTCTGACCTGACATCAGGTCTGTCAGGAGGAATGGGCTAAAATTCACCCGACTTATTGTGGGAAGCTTTTGGAAGGCTACCCAAAACGTTTGACCCAAGTTAAACAATGTAAAGGCAATGCTACCAAATATGAATTGAGTGTATGTAAAAGTCAGACCCTGTCACGCCCTGGTCTAAGTATTTTGTGTTTTTCTTCATGTATTGGGTCAGGCCAGGGTGTGGCATGGAGTTTTTGTATTGTGGTGTGTTTTGTCTTGGGGTTTTGGTATGTATATATTTGGGATTGTAGCTAGTGGGGTTATCTAGCAAAGTCTATGGCTGTCTGGAGTGGTTCTCAATCAGAGGCAGGTGCTTATCGTTGTCTCTGATTGGGAACCATATTTAGGCAGCCATATTCTTTGAGTTTGTGGTGGGTGATTGTCCTGAGTGTCTTGATGTCCTTGTTTGATGTTAGTTGACACAAGTATAGGCTGTTTTCGTTTCGTTTATTGTTTGTAGTGTTCGTGTTTAGTCGTGTTTACGTTTGTTTAAATAAACATGGATCGCAATCGACACGCTGCAGTTTGGTCCGACTCTCCTTCACCATTAGAAAGCCGTTACAGAATCACCCACCACAAACGGACCAAGTAGCGTGTCAACAGGCAGGAGCAGCCCAAAGAGGAGATGCGTAAGAAGGATTTCTGGACATGGGAGGAGATCCTCGACGGGAGAGGACCCTGGGCTAAACCAGGGGAGTGTAGCCGCCCAAAGGTGCAACAGGAGAAGAGGCAACAGAGGCAGCAGCAGCAGGAGCAGCAGCAGCTACAGTGGGAGAGGTTGCACCACCTGGAGAAATGGACATGGGAGGAGGAACTGGACGGTAAAGGACCCTGGGATCAGCCTGGAGATTATTGTCGCCCCAAAGCCGAGCTGGAGGCAGCAAAAGCAGAGAGGCGGCATTATGAGGAGCTAGCACGGCAGAGCGGATGGAAGACCGGGAGTCAGCCCCAAAAAATTATTGGGGGGTGGCTCACAGGGAGAATGGCTACGCCAGGTAGGAGACCTGCGCAAACTCCCTGTGCTTACCGGGGGGCTAGAGAGACCGGGCAGGCACCGTGTTATGCAGTGGTGCGCACGGTGTCCCCAGTGCGGGTGCATAGCCCGGTGAGGTATATTCCAGCTCCTCGGATCGGCCGGGCTAGAGTGGGCATCGAGCCAGGTAAGGTTGGGCAGGCTCGGTGCTCAAGAGCTCCAGTGCGCCTGCACGGTCCGGTCTATCAAGTACCACCTCCACACCCCAGCCCTCCGGTAGCAGCTCCCCGCACCAGGCTTCCTGTGCGTGTCCTCGGTCCAGTACCACCAGTACCAGCACCACGCATCAGGCCTACAGTGCGCCTCGCCTCTCCAGCGCTGCCGGAGTCTCCCGCCTCTCCTGCGCTGCCGGAGTCTCCCGCCTCTCCAGCGCTGTCGGAGCCTTCCTCCTCTACAGCGCTGCTGGAGTCTCCTGCCTGTTCAGCGCAGCCAGAGCTGCCGGTCTGCATGGAGCAGCCAGAGCTGCCGGTCTGCATGAAGCAGCCAGTCTGCATGGAGCAGCCAGTGCCGCCAGTCTGCCCAGCGCCGCCAGTCTGCCCAGCGCCGCCAGTCTGCCCAGCGTCGCCAGTCTGTCAGGATCAGTTAGATCCACCAGTCAGCCAGGATCCGCCAGAAGTGCCAGTCGGCCAGGATCTGCCAGTCGGCCAGGATCTGCCAGTCGGCCAGGATCTGCCAGTCGGCCAGGATCTGCCAGTCGGCCAGGATCTGCCAGTCGGCCAGGATCTGCCAGTCGGCCAGGATCTGCCAGTCGGCCAGGATCTGCCAGTCGGCCAGGATCTGCCAGTCAGCCAGGATCCGCCAGTCAGCCAGGATCTTCCAGATCTGCCAGTCAGCCAGACTCTTCCAGATCTGCCAGTCAGCCAGACTCTTCCAGATCTGCCAGTCAACCAGACTCTTCCAGATCTGCCAGTCAGCCAGGATCTGCCAGTCGGCCAGGATCTGCCAGTCAGCCAGGATCTGCTGAGACCACCAGCCAGCCAGGATCTGGTAGATCTATCTACCTGCCTCTCACTCCTGAGCTCCCTCTCACTCCTGAGCTCCCTCTCACTCCCGAGCTCCCTCTCACTCCCGAGCTCCCTCTCACTCCCGAGCTCCCTCTCACTCCCGAGCTCCCTCTCACTCCCGAGCTCCCTCTCACTCCCGAGCTTTCTCTCACTCCCGAGCTTTCTCTCACTCCCGAGCTTTCTCCCGAGCTTTCTCCCGAGCTTTCTCCCGAGCTTTCTCCCACTCCCGAGCTTTCTCTCACTCCCGAGCTTCCCCTCACTCCCGATCTGCTCCTCAGTCCAGTGGGGTTCTGGGTGAGGACTACTAGGCCATGGTTGGCGGCGAGGGTGGTCTATCCAGGGACGCGAGGAGAGGGGACTAAGACATTGACTGAGTGGGTTCCACGTCCCGCGCCGGAGCCGCTACCATGGACAGACACCCACCCGGACCCTCCCTATTGTTTTGAGGTGCGTTCGGGAGTCCGCACCTTAGGGGGGGGGGGGGGGGGGTTCTGTCATGCCTTGGTGTAAGTATTTTGTGTTTTTCTTCATGTATTGGGTCAGGCCAGGGTGTGGCATGGAGTTTTTGTATTGTGTTTTGGTGTGTATATATTTGGGATTGTAGCTAGTGGGGTTATCTAGCAAAGTCTATGGCTGTCTGGAGTGGTTCTCAATCAGAGGCAGGTGCTTATCGTTGTCTCTGATTGGGAACCATATTTAGGCAGCCATATTCTTTGAGTTTGTGGTGGGTGATTGTCCTGAGTGTCTTGATGTCCTTGGTTGATGTTAGTTGACACAAGTATAGGCTGTTTTCGGTTTTCGTTTCGTTTACTGTTTGTAGTGTTCGTGTTTAGTCGTGTTTACGTTTGTTTAAATAAACATGGATCGCAATCGACACGCTGCAGTTTGGTCCGACTCTCCTTCACTATATGAAAACCGTTACAGACCCACTGGGAATGTGATGAAAGAAATAAAAGCTGAAAGAAATCATTCTCTACTATTATTCTGACATTTCACATTCTTACAATAAAGTGGTGATCCTAACTGACCTAAAACAGGGATTTTATAATAGGATTAAATGTTAGGAATTGTGAAAAACTGAGTTTAAATGTACTTGGCTAAGGTGTAAACTTCCGACTTCAACTGTATGAAATATATTTAACTTAATGAATATAATGCTATTTAAAATCCTCCATCATGGTCAGAAAATTAACATAGCGCACCTGTGTTTGTGTGAGTCCCAGTGACGCCGCGATCTCGGCGCGTTCAGGTAGCGCCAGATACTGCCTAATTCGGAATCTGCTCTGGAGCACACACAGCTGCAGGCTGGAGTAGATTGTTCTAGGCGTCCGGGCTTTCTTTGGATTGCCCTTTACCATTCTGACTTCTGTCTCCTTCTCTTTCTCTGAGAAAATGTGTATGATCATTAGCAGGTCTGTCATTAATCTTGGTTAACCCAGAACTAAAATATTGTGTTATTTGGTCTGTTCACGGGAGGTAAGCCTATCATTGATTTACACAATATAGCCTGTGCACTAGGTTTAAAACAAAACCTGGCATAAAGAACCAACACAATGTTTCTGAAAAGTACAGACATTTCCACATCATAGGCTACTAAAATGGAAAGTATAGGCTAGTCATAAAAGGAGAGTTTTGGCTTTGGCTTTCTGACTGTTCTGCCCTCTCCACTTAATTTACTGCTGCCTTGCTCTCACTTGTGGATGTGCATAATTGTGCTTAATTGCTTGTTATTGATTTATCCACATTTTGGAGCAGACAGTGTAATTTAATGATCAATATGTATCATTCTGACATCTGGATCCTTCTCATCTTTCTGTGAGAAAACAAATCACTTTATGTTCATCTTCTGAAAAGGAATGTATTGCCCCCTTAGCTGTCAGGTTTGGATGTGCCTGTGCGTAATTGATGCATACAAACTTGGGAGTAGAAAACGGTGAAATTCAGTGATCATGGGCACATCCACACTGGAATAAACAGGTTTGATTATACAATAGATATGAATCACGTTATGCACCTGTGTCCGTGGTGAGAGAGGAAGAGCCCGTATATGATCCATAACAATCATAAGAGGTTGGGAACCCAAACTCATAAATCTCAGGACTGTAGTGACCGTTATTCCCATTATAACCACCGGGAAGAAACGAATTGACTTCAAACTGGAGCTGATGCAGTTGGTTAGGGAAGAAATTGCCCCCTGTAGCAGTTGAAATCGGTAAGGTTGGAGATTCCTGTGATTCGTGCATGCTGTAGAGTTGATTGCATAGCTGTGGCAACAGTCTAAAGTTATGGCACCATCTCCCTATGCAAACCTGGGCGAAGAATTGCCTACTAGGATCATAAAAGTCCTCCAGGGAGAATTCTATTCAAAATGTTGTTCTCCAATGTTCAAGTCTCCATTGATTGCCTCCCATTCATAAATGGATCAGATTGCCCAACGTTATTGTGATAGCCCGAATTGTAAATAATAAGTCCACCGCTCTTCTGTTTTTAGTCCATCTGTAGCCTATATGTGGTTGAGTGGTGTCATCTTCTGGTATCCAGGAAAACGGAATGAATCTGCTCCTCTGGATGAGACGGTCTGTGGTATGAATAGTCTGGTGTGACATGAACCGGGAGACGGGTGGGCAAGAAGCCCCCCCAAAATGATTATACAGTCATATATTGACCAATGTTTTATATTTATTCATTTTGGGGGGGGGGGGTAGGAATGGACAACGTTAACCTTTTCACGCAAATAATATTGAAGGCTTTGGATATTTGCAGCGCGCTCTCTGCTCCAACTCACCTTCAGATGGGCAAGAGGTGACGGGCGGCATCTGGCGGTCTTCGTGTGATACTGCTACAAGCCGCCAAACACTTCGCCACCCTGTACACACTTGATAATTACCGATGGCGCCAGTGCTCACCCACACAGGTGAGCAAAACAACCATTACAGCTGACTGAGATGACAGGGGGTATATTTACACTCTGTGTGTGCCCACCACACATCGTCTTACCACCTACTCGACTGTAAATACAATACATTAGCAAGAGCTTCTTAATATTGAGTTTCACCCCCTTTCACCCCCAAGAACAGCCTCCATTCGTCGGGTCATGGACTCTACAAGGAGTCGAAAGCGTTCCACAGGGATGCCGGCCCATGTTGACTCCAATGCTTCCCACAGTTGTGTCAAGTTGGCTGGATGTCCTTTGGGTGATGGACCATTCTCGATACACACGGGAAACTGTTGAGCGTGGAAAAACCCAGTGTTGCAGTTCTTGACACACTCAAACCGGTGCGCCTGGCACCTACTACCATACCCAGTTCAAAAGCACTCACATATTTTGTCTTGCCCATTCACCCTCTGAATGGCACACATACACAATGTCTCAAAGCTTAAAAGTCCTTCTTTAACCTGTTTCCTCTCCTTCATCTAGACTGATTGATGGGGATTTAACAAGCAACATCAATAAGGGATCAGAGCTTTCACCTGGATTCACCTGGTCAGTCTATGTCATGGAAAAAGCAGGTGTTTTTAATGTTGTGTACACTCTGTGTGTAAATCATGATCAACAGCAGCAACAGAAAGTGTGGCATAGACTAGGCTGGGCTGCATCTCAATAGTCTAAAGTGGCTTCCTCTTCTTCATCTGCCTTGATCTGTAAACACAGTGAAAGCAACAAGGTGGATGCCCACCAGGAATTGATCGTCACCTGTCTAGTTCCAGGTCATTGCCTTCACATCCGTGTTGAGTCGTGGGGATGCGTGTAGGACTACTGTACCTGTTAAGGCACGTAACTGGCCAGTAGATGGCACTGCACTGCTATTTATGCTCAGTCCACTGAGTGTGAAGAAGTGACATTGACAACTGTGTGTGTGCCACAGCTTCTACCAACATGTCAGGATCTTGGCATGTGGTCGTGCACTCTCCATATTTCCACAGGTCCCACTGGTTCAAACCCAGCTCTGGCTGTTCCCTTAGTCGCTACAGTGTGTTGTTTAGGAAAAGAAACACAAACATGAAGTTTACTGCTACTATATTATCAAAGCAAAGTTGTGTAAGCCAAACGTATGTTTCAAATCAAACTTTACAGTTACCCAGAAACACCAAGAATCTATTGCAGGGCAAATTCCTGGAATAGTTGAGAGGCTGTGGGTGCATCCTTCATCCTTCTGTTCTCTGTTCTGGTCCCAGGTGGCTTTGATAAAGCATTAGAAGTGTGTTCAGAGACTATCCAACCAGAGCTTACTGTAGTGCTGAATAACAGATCAGGGATCATCTTACCATACACACATACATACATATACACTGAGTGTACAAAACATTAAGTAGACCTTCCTAATATTGAGTTGCACCCCCCTCCCTTTGCCCTCAGAACAGCCTCAATTAGTCGGGCCATGAACTCTACAAGGTGTTGAAAGCGTTCCACAGGGATGCTGGCCCATGTTAACTGCAATGCTTCTCACAGTTGTGTCAAGTTGGCTGGATGTCCTTGGGTGGGTGGTGGACCATTCTTCATACACACGGGAAACTGTTGAGTGTGAAAACCTCAGCAGCGTTGCAGTTCTTGACACAAACCGGTGCGCCTGGCACCTACTATCATACCCTGTTCAAAGGCACTTAATATTTGATCTTGCCCATTCACCCTCTGAATGGCACACATACACAATCCATGTCTCAGTTGTCCCAAGGTTTAAAAGTCATTCTTTAACCGGTCTCCTCCCCTTCATCTACACTGATTGAAGTGGATTTAAGAAATTACATCAATAATGGATCATAGATTTCACCTGAATTCACCTGGTCTGTCTAGGTCATGGAAAGAACAGGTGTTCTTAATATTGTGTGTGTGTGTGTGTGTGTGTGTGTGATATATATATAAATAATTTGTTCTTAACTGACTTGCCTAGTTAAATAAAAGTAAAATAAAAAAACACACTGCAAGATAGTGATGACTATGACACAGTAATTTGGCGGTTTAAGGTGTGGAAAACAGGAAATGTGTCAGCACTGATGCATAAATCTTTACTCTAGTGTCGTACAGTCAGACCTCACAGAGGATGATGTTATTGATCATTCATTTGCTATTCAATATTTTATCAAATGAGAACGTGAGCTGAGTGTGATGTGAGAGTTTTGCTTTGACTTGCTATGGACAACCCTTAGAGTATGTTTACAGTATCCCGAGAGTGGAGTATGTTGTGTACATTAGCTCCACTTTGAGAGAATTGTACCCAGGTTTACTGCAGATAAAGATTTGACCAATTCACTTCTGGTGTGTGTATCTAGTGCCAGTCATGAGTGCGTGTGTGTGTGTGTGTGTTCATATGCTCCTGTCAGTGTGCCAGCTACATAGGTGTGTTCTTCCTGTGGGAAAGACCGGATCAAATAAAGGAGTTATTCTGCTTGTTTGTTCTCGCTGTGCAGGTTCACTCATCTCTATATCGTAGGAATCTGGTCCATGCTCAGTTATCTGTAAATGAAGGGATTTTTTAGATCAGATTATGACATTACCTAAGCAGTGCCTTGCTAAGGAGAAGCAGAGTTCCCTTCTGCTGAAAAGATAGGATGCACAAGTATAGTGAATGAGTGTTTAAATAATATTAAGACACATCAGATGTTGCTGATGTTTCAGCATTGCCTGTCTCAACTAATGGTTTTTTCCTACCTTGTCAGATTTTGTAAAGCTTGTTGAAACAGTGTAAAACAAACGTCTTTTTATTTTTTTTATTTTTTTTTACAATGTTTCTTGGTTTTCACAACATTCAATAAATCTGTCATGTGAGGTTCAATAATTCAATTTTACAAGCACAGCAAATGTAACTAAAAACATTCAGCATACAGATACATCACACGGACATATTATACCATACAATAACACCTGCATAGACAGTATATACCAACACACCATTCTAGATGTTACCTCAGATCACACACCATACGCACAACAATAAAAACAAACTTCCTTAACAGAACAATTTGGCAAACTTTAACATAGTATGTGGTTTTGAGGAGAACACACACCACAACGTTTTCATTTTCAACATTTTCTTCTGGTCAACTGTTTTCCTCAGTAATGTGCGGTATGTTATCTCGTTTGGATAAGACAACAGGGTGGGGTTTTCTACTTCGCTGTATTTCTCAGAGAGTAATAGTCGTGTCCCTGTACAGTCAGTTCCTGTGAATAAGTTAGGTAAATAAAAAGGTTACTCTGCTGCATCTGGCAGACTTGTGGATCGAGGTTTGGACTGTGACACGCAGCGCAACAGTGTTGCGCTCAGAATCACTGGCCGCCAGGGGAATAAACCCGTCAACATGATGCGTCTCTGGTGAGGCCAGGAGCCAAAGCTCAGCCATCGTGTTTGAGGAGAATTGTGTGTTTGTGTCGACCTGTGAGGGGGAGAGAGGTGAGAGAGAAAGGGTGAGATGGACAGGGAGGAGTAGGGTTGGGTTTGGCTGGGATGACTTGAGGGAGGAACGTTGATTTTTGGGGGGGAGAAATAGGGAAGGGTTAGGGTGGGTTTTGGGAGGGAGAGGGAGGAGTAACTGCAGGGTAAGGGAGGGGCGGGGTGAGGTTTTTGGATTGCGATTAGTGGAATTCTTTCTTTCACCCTGTTTTTCTCTCGCTCTGCATGTTGGAACAGATTCTCTCCTCTGTGTTGTTTTCTCTCTGGCCCCTTTTTCTTCATGTTTCAGGGGGCTGTAAACCAAGGGAAGGACAAACACACACTGTGAGATTCAAATCACCTTTCATTTGTCACACACGCGGAATACAACAGGTGTAGACTTCACTGTGAAATGCTGACTTTACGAGCCCTTCCCCAACCATGCAGAGTTAGAAAGTAAGGAATAAAAAAGGAAATAGTAGCACAAAGTAACAACAACGAGACTATATACAAGGAGTACCAGCACTGATTCAATATGCAGGGGTACGAGGTAGTTGAGGTAATTGTACATGTGGGTAGGGGTAAAAGGTGACTAGGCAATCAGGATAGGTAATAAACAGGGGAGCAGCAGTGTATGTGAAGAGTGGGAAAGTGCGTCTGTGTGAGTGTGTGTGGTGTCAATAGGCATGTGTGTGAGCGTGCGTGTGTTGGAGTGTCAGTGTAGCATGTGTGGGTAGTGAGTTCGCATAGAGCCAGTGTAAGAGAGTCAGTGTAGCATGTGTGGGTAGTGAGTTCACATAGAGCCAGTGTAAGAGAGTCAGTGTAGCATGTGTGGGTAGTGAGTTCACATAGAGCCAGTGTAAGAGAGTCAGTGTAGCATGTGTGGGTAGTGAGTTCGCATAGAGCCAGTGTAAGAGAGTCAGTGTAGCATGTGTGGGTAGTGAGTTCACATAGAGCCAGTGTAAGAGAGTCAGTGTAGCATGTGTGGGTAGTGAGTTCACATAGAGCCAGTGTAAGAGAGTCAGTCCAAAATATAAAAGGCTGTCAATACAAATAGTCTGTGTGGCCATTTGATGAACTGTTCACGAGTCTTATGGCTTGGGGGTAGAAGCTGTTCTGGAGCCTTTTGGTCCCAGATCCTCAGCGATGTGGACACTGATTAAGTCGTTGCTCCCGACCCACTCCACTTCAGCCCTGTCGATGTGAATGGAGGCGTACTTGCCCCTCCTTTTCCTGTATTCCACGATCACCTCCTTTGATTTGCTGACGTTGAGGGAGGGGCTGTTGTCCTGGCAACACACTGCCAGGTCTCTGACCTCCTCCCTATAGGCTGTCTTATCATCGTCGGTGATCAGGCCACCTACCACCGTTGTGTCATCGGCAAACTTAATGATGGTGTTGGAGTCGTGCGCGGCCAAGCAGTCGTGGGTGAACAGGGAGTACAAGAGGAGGGTCAACGTGGTGGATGTGTTGTTGCCTACCCTCACCACCAGTGGAAGATGAAAGTTAATATGCCTAGTTCCAGTGATTTAAAGTATCTGTCCAGTGTTGTAGATTTTAGATGACCTAAAATGAATTACAATATGAATTAAATAGATGTCCTTCCAAATTTTTTAAATTAAGGATATTAAAAAGCAGCTTTTCTCTTGGCTATGCTTGGCCTGTTAGGAAACAACAGAGTGGTTTGGGCGTGTACTGGTAACAAAATATATATTTGACAGCTCAGCCAATGAGATGCACATACAGTTAGATATTGAAATGAGTTCCCAAGTGAGGGCACTGGGGCAGACTGCCTGAGCCTGGCTGCACCAAGTCAAATAGTATGGATGGATTCAGGACGCACGATGGAACTACTGGAGTACTTTACTATAACAGCATAACACTGCCTTCAGAAAGTATTTATACCCCTTGACTTATTCCACATATTGTTGTATTACAGCCTGAATTCAAAACGGATTAATACGTTTTTTTCTTCACCCATCTACAGTACACACAATAACCCATAATGACCAAGTGAAAACATGTTTGTAGAAATTTTAGCACATTTATTGAAAATGAAATACAGAAATATTTCACTGACATAAGTATTCACACCCCTGAGTCAATACATGCTAGAATTACCTTTGGCAGCGATTACAGCTACGGTTTCCTTCCTCTCTGGCAACTGAGTTAGGAAGGACGCCTGTATCTTTGTAGTGACTGGGTTTATTGATACACCATCCAAAGTGTAATTTATAACTTCACCATGCTCAAAGGGATTCAATGTCTGCTTGTTCTATTTTTACCCATCTACCAATAGCTGCTCTTCTTTGCGAGGCATTGGAAAACCTCCCTGGTCTTTGTGGATAAATCTGTGTTTGAAATTCACTGCTCGACTGAGGGACCTTACAGATAATTGTATTTATAGAGTACAGAGATGAGGTCATTCAAAAATCATGTTAAACACTATTATTGCACACAGAGTGAGTACATGCAATTTATTCAGCACATTCTTGTCCTGAACGTATTTAGGCGTGCCAAACATTTTTTATTCGTAAACATTTCTAAAAACATAATTCCACTTTGAAATTATGGGGTATTGTGTGTAGGCCAGACACAAAATCTCAATTTAGTACATTTTTTATTCCGTCTGTAACACATCAAAATGTGGAAAAAGACTAGGGTTGTGAATACTTTCTGAAGGCACTGTACCGTGAAGCTATCTAGCTAGCTACTGCTGCTACCTACTGTATATCAGTCAACAATTTAACAAGGTTTCTCTTGACATAACACGTTTAGCTAGGCTAGAAACAAAGGGTTTCAAATAGAAGGGAATGGCGAGATGGTTATTGCTTGGAGGATCTGACTTGGTTTCTTGTTGGTTAGCCAGCTAGCAGCAATAGCTAATGTTAGCATGCTAACGTTAGCTGAGTGCTTCCAAACAGCCAGCAGGCCACTCTTACAAATCACATATTTTGAAATAGAAGTAACTGGCAAGATAGTTGTTGCATAGGCTTAGTCTTTATTGCTAACACCAGCTGTGGATTGATTGGCTTGCTAGCTAGCTTGATTGTGTGTAGTGAGTGTGCACTCCTGAGCCCGAGTCACCTCTAGTCTCGAGAAGGATCCTTCTTCCCACCTGAGAATTTGTTTTTTAAAAAAGAAAGTAAAAAGCTGATGGGCCAATCACATTCGGGCCTGAGAGGATGATGTCATTATCCAATCGAATTTCATGTGTTTTCTTAAACGGTTTGTTTCAAAAACAAGTCTGAGATGAGGTTTTACTGAGTTTCTTCTCTAATTAATGCTCTGGCCACAACAAGTAAAGGACGAGTCAACAACATGATTTAGTTATGCGCAAACAGAATATGAGCTTATAACTGGACAGTTACTTTAAGACAGGATCTTCCCTTCATTCTGGTCAGGCGATTCTACTTTACACGCAGCCCTACACACATATGCGCACAAAAACACACAGAGACGCACACACACACACTGCCTGCATTCCTGAGGGTTAACTGTACATTAGCATCATGTGACAGTGAGAAATGTGCCTCAACGAGCACCAATTAGGGCCCGGTAACATTTGTGTGTGTGTGTGTGTGTGTGTGTGTGTGTGTGTGTGTGTGCGTGCATGTGCGTGTGTGTGCCTATGCGCATATGTGTTTGTGTGAGGCTGAACATATGTATGTGTATATGATATTTGTTTCCTCATCCACATACTTCCTTACTTGCTGTGTCCCCAACCCTTCTTAAATCTATCACTATGACTTGTTTTGCCAGGCGTAAATCTTCTCTGTCTCTAACCACACCCTGTAATAACCCCAGCCTCCTGTCTTAACACTAGAACCACCAAAGCAGTCATTTGGACTGCTCATGAATTGAATTGTTTTATTACTCTGCTGTTTTTTAAGTCATGCCCCCTCTGTCCTTGACTATTCCTATATAAGTCTACATAACACACTGCCGTTGCTAGAATTGTAATATCAAAAACAGAACTGGAGTTATCAACAGTTTAAGGAGGGCGTGTACGTTTTTGAATGTTTTTGCGCATCCTTCTGACAGTAGAGCCTGCTCCGCTCCTTCTCCTGCTCCGCTCCTTCTACTGACAGTAGAGCCTGCTCCGCTCCTTCTACTGACAGTAGAGCCTGCTCCGCTCCTTCTCCTGGCAGTAGAGCCTGCTCCGCTCCTTCTCCTGGCAGTAGAGCCTGCTCCGCTCCTTCTCCTGGCAGTAGAGCCTGCTCCGCTCCTTCTACTGACAGTAGAGCCTGCTCCGCTCCTTCTCCTGGCAGTAGAGCCTGCTCCGCTCCTTCTACTGACAGTAGAGCCTGCTCCGCTCCTTCTCCTGGCAGTAGAGCCTGCTCCGCTCCTTCTACTGACAGTAGAGCCTGCTCCGCTCCTTCTACTGACAGTAGAGCCTGCTCCGCTCCTTCTCCTGGCAGTAGAGCCTGCTCCGCTCCTTCTACTGACAGTAGAGCCTGCTCCGCTCCTTCTCCTGGCAGTAGAGCCTGCTCCGCTCCTTCTACTGACAGTAGAGCCTGCTCCGCTCCTTCTCCTGGCAGTAGAGCCTGCTCCGCTCCTTCTACTGACAGTAGAGCCTGCTCCGCTCCTTCTACTGACAGTAGAGCCTGCTCCGCTCCTTCTCCTGGCAGTAGAGCCTGCTCCGCTCCTTCTACTGACAGTAGAGCCTGCTCCGCTCCTTCTACTGACAGTAGAGCCTGCTCCGCTCCTTCTCCTGGCAGTAGAGCCTGCTCCGCTCCTTCTCCTGGCAGTAGAGCCTGCTCCGCTCCTTCTCCTGGCAGTAGAGCCTGCTCCGCTCCTTCTACTGACAGTAGAGCCTGCTCCGCTCCTTCTACTGACAGTAGAGCCTGCTCCGCTCCTTCTACTGACAGTAGAGCCTGCTCCGCTCCTTCTACTGACAGTAGAGCCTGCTCCGCTCCTTCTACTGACAGTAGAGCCTGCTCCGCTCCTTCTACTGGCAGTAGAGCCTGCTCCGCTCCTTCTACTGGCAGTAGAGCCTGCTCCGCTCCTTCTCCTGGCAGTAGAGCCTGCTCCGCTCCTTCTACTGACAGTAGAGCCTGCTCCGCTTCTTCTCCTGGCAGTAGAGCCTGCTCCGCTCCTTCTCCTGGCAGTAGAGCCTGCTCCGCTCCTTCTCCTGGCAGTAGAGCCTGCTCCGCTCCTTCTCCTGGCAGTAGAGCCTGCTCCGCTCCTTCTCCTGGCAGTAGAGCCTGCTCCGCTCCTTCTCCTGGCAGTAGAGCCTGCTCCGCTCCTTCTCCTGGCAGTAGAGTCTGCTCCGCTCCTTCTCCTGGCAGTAGAGCCTGCTCCGCTCCTTCTACTGACAGTAGAGCCTGCTCCGCTCCTTCTCCTGACAGTAGAGCCTGCTCCGCTCCTTCTCCTGACAGTAGAGCCTGCTCCGCTCCTTCTCCTGCTCCGCTCCTTCTCCTGACAGTAGAGCCTGCTCCGCTCCTTCTCCTGACAGTAGAGCCTGCTCCGCTCCTTCTCCTGACAGTAGAGCCTGCTCCGCTCCTTCTCCTGCTCCGCTCCTTCTCCTGACATTAAAGTGCTGTGCCCAGTTGATAATCCCCCCGATAATTGTCTCAAAACTGAACCGAAACTAGAGGCCTACCAAAATAAATGTCACACATATAACAACAGATGAGATAAATTAACTTGATGAGTGACTTGATGAGTGAGCGGAGGCGAATGATGCACAATTATGTAATCACCAATTGTGAATGAAGAACAGCAGTCCAAGTTTTATCAGCCTACACTAGTCTACTTGGAGCACACAGTGAGAGCGTGTGTAATTGACAAAATCTGAATGAAAACGACACAGATGGTGGGGAAGAAATTAATCAGGACCTTTCTGATGATTATTCTTCTGATTCTGAGCCACAGCCTACACCTTCGAGGCATATTGCACAAAAAAGCTGAACCGGGCTACCACCATTTACATTTTTAAAAAGTTTACCTTTATTTAACTAGGCAAGTCAGTTAAGAACAAATTCTTATTTACAATGACTTCCTACATCGGCCAAACCCGGACAACGCTAGGCCAATTGTGCGCCACCGTATGGGGCTCCCAATCACGGCCGGTTGTGGATTCGAACCAGGGTGTCTGTAGTGACGCCTCCAGCACTGAGATGCAGTGCCTTAGACCTCTGAGGCACGAGACACCAAATGAAGCGGTGAGACAGGAGCGAGGACGGGACAGTACCATTTGGATAGAACAAGTCGGTGACAATGGTACAGGCTGATTATCAGCACAAAATGTATGGGATAGCCTAGCCTACCTTTCTTTGGAGAAACCATGTCACGCGATCGTTTGTACAGAGCAGCAAACACTGACAATAATTGACTGCTGTCATATCGACACAGTGCATTCGGAAAGTATTCAGACCCCTTGACTTTTTCCACATTTTGTTACATTAGAGCCTTATTCTAAAATGTATTAAATAGTCCCCCCCCTCATAAATCTACACACAATACCCCATAATGACAAAGCAAAAACATCAAGGATCTCTCTGTACTTTGCTCCTTTCATCTTTCCTTCAATCCTGACTAGTCTCCCATTCCCTGCCACTGAAAAACATCCCCACAGCATGATGCTGCCACCACCATGCTTCAATGTAGAGATGTTGCTGGGTTTCCTTCAGACATGATGATGCTGCCACCACCATGCTTCATCGTAGAGATGTTGCCGGGTTTCCTCCAGAAATGATGCTGCCACCACCATGCTTCACCGTAGAGATGTTGCCGGGTTTCCTCCAGACATAACATTTGGCATTCAAGCCAAAGAGCCAATCCTGGTTTCATCAGACCAGACAATCTTGTTTCTCATGGTTTGAGAGTCCTTTAGGTGCCTTTTGGCAAACTCCAAGCAGGCTGTCATGTGCCTTTTACTGAGGAATGGCTTCCGTCTGGCCACTCTACCATAAAGGCCTGATTGGTGCAGTGCTGCAGAGATTGTTGTCCTTCTGGAAGGTTCTGCCATCTCCACAGAGGAACTATGGAGCTCTGTCAGAGTTACCATTGGGTTCTTGGTCACCTCAGTGACCAAGGCCCTTCGCCCCCGATTGCTCAGTTTAGCTGGGCAGCCAGCTCTAGGAAGTTCCAAACTTCTTCCATTTAAGAATGACGGAGGCCACCGTTCTTGGAGACCTTCAACGCTGCAGACATTTTTTTGGTACCCTTCCACAGATCTGTGCCTCGACATAATCCTCCCTCGGAGCTCTACGGATAATTCCTTCGACCAAACACAACCAAATAATTATTTTTGCGATATATGAAATATATTAATTACACTGTTAGAATGTTGCAGTCAGAATGACTGTTAATTAGTTTGAAGGGAGTCAAATAAAAGTGTTTTAGTCACATGCTTCGTAAACAAGGTGCAGACTAACAGTGAAATACTTACTTCCCAACAATGTAGAGAGAAAGAAAATAGACAAATAATGAAAAGTAAAACATGTAATAATAAAGTAATAATAGATACCCAATGAGTAATGATCAGTTCAAGTATTAAAGCCCACATGCAGTCTTTTTTATTTTATTATTATTTACTTATTTTAAAATAATTGTGAAAATGCTATGCTATGTCTGACAAATCACTGTGTGTGTATATTTCATTAAAATGACTCCAAATTGATTTCCCTGAGCCTCCTTTTTCTATTGAAATGTGGGCGTGTTGATAGACATTTTTATATATTTAAATTCACAAACCTTATTGGCGGATAGGGTCATTTAGACTCTAGAGCCTACCCCGCGTACCCCTTAAAAGTAAGAGGATACATATGCAAATAAAAGAATAATCCGATCAGATTGTTATGGCATCATCTTGGCCAAAAACTCCATCCCACCTGAACATGCTGAAATTACAGGATTTATTTTCAAACAGCTCTTAACACAAAAATAGCATTATCATCATTTTCACAATTTCCGAGTGTTATTTTGACCTCATAATGTAGAAATGTAAAAACAGGGAAACACGTTTCTGACTGCAGTGCCGCTTTAAGGAACTTACAGTAACTTACTTTCACTGAGTTTACTAATGACAATGCTCTCACTTCAAAGGATCCCATGACAAAGCATGTGGTCTGGACACACCCCTTAGAGACGAGGTCTTTGCAGGCTAAATGTTATGGGTAGCAACAGTCAACCTGATTCCGCTGGTCTCCTCTTCATACACACACACACAAACACATGTTCACACAAACACACACACTGGTCACCTCCTCATGTTCTTACAGGTAATGACCTGGATGCTCCCCTTGGCTGTGACTGTGCATTGTGTGCCTTCCTGGAGCGAGTGTGTGGGTGTGAGTGTGTTCTGACAGAGGGATGAGTGAATGTGTGTCGGTTGACTTGTCAGACCCTCACACCTGCCTCAACTTGCCCACAGGTTCTGCACTCTTAACATAGTCAGATCAGGGAGGTGTGTCCTCGCTATGACTTGGATGGAGAGCTTATCCCATCAACCGCCACACCCTACATCCTGTCTACAGCCTGTCTACATCTCTCTCTCTCTCTCTCTCAGGTTTTTAATCTGTACCTTCCCGCACAAGTCCCTTGGAATGTCCAGACACTGCCACGACCAAGGATTCCACTGGTCACCATGGAGACCAAGGATTCCTGAGGTCTAGGGCAGGGCAGTCCCAGGTAGGTGTGATTTCACAGGTTGACTAACACATACTCAGACACACATAAATCCTATGCACACTTGGACTGTGAGTGTCTGGTATATTTATTGTCTGCAACATTTGCTGATGAGTAGAGAACGATCTCTATCTCGAACGGACGGGGGTATGGACAGACCCACCTCTGGTAAGACAAGCTAATCCCAAGCAGACGGTCACACATGATGTTCATATCACCTGCATTCCTCACACCGCCTACCATGTGGGAGTGTGTGCGTTTCCGCATGTGAGCATATGTGTTTGATTTTTACACTTAATCCTCCTTGTCCCCATTTGAACGAAAAGACTGTAGAGTTAAGTTAACCTGGTCCCACAGAAAGATAATGTATATAACGAACATGGTCCTAAATGCACAGTAACATAGCCTTTCCACGTATTATGGAACTGCTGTTGGTGAGCCGTTATAACTTCTCAAGGGTTGCGCTATTGTTCTTCGATGGACTGTGATGTTATGCCTTTCATAGGCTCCTGTTATGTCTGCACCCTTACACAAGGCCATTGTGTTCTGGAACTGTTGCTTGTATCAAATAACTGTTGTGTAAACAATATGATTGTATTATCACCTCCCACTCTATAAGGGACATGTAACCATTTATGTTTTGAGTTCTTCCCTATGAAATTAGAGATAGATCTCCCTCGCATAAATGGCCTCTGCCTTAATGTTTGGATCGAGTTTGCCACAGTAGAACATTGCAGTGAATTGGAATGTCTGTTCTATTTGGTCCTAATTCTATAGCTGGTGCCCCTCCATGTAGGGAGAACTGTGTGCCTCCTCCTGCCCAGAGCAGCTGTGTCTGCCCAGAGCAGCTGTGTCTGCCCACTGAGACGGGGAACTTCCTCTGTTAATCCTCCCCCTGTCATTTGGAGCTTAGACACACGTGTCCAGGGTCTGTCATACGGATCATATGGAGCTTAGGCATGCAGTATGCAGAATGCCCAGAGCTTATGCACAACTGTACATTCATTCCAGGGTGTGAGAACAACATATGCTTACCCATACTACAGAGTGGGCCAGTGGAGTCGGTGATGAGCTCATAACAACATGGTTGTACCCCAAGGTTGTGACCCAACTAAGGACAAAATCATAACCTAGTACTAGACTGTGACCCTAGACGAACTGGTCTTGACCCACCTTGAGTAAACACTTCTTCACACTTGAGCAATGACTGGCACGCCCCAAAGTTCTTGTAAATCTCTGGATCCTCGACTTCCTGGTGGGCCGCCCCCTGAAACAACCTTTATTCAGAATGTCAGGGTTAAACACTGAGGAGACTACCTAAATCACACACACTTTACATGCTTCTTCCCGTCAAAGTTTTGTCCCAACTGCCTAAATGAAAAAGAATATAATAGAATGCAAGTGAAGTAAAGTTGTAGCTCTGTCTGTCAGATATGACCTGTGTCCTAAGGTTTAAAAAAAACACAAGTCTCAGCTGTATTGCTGGAGGTGTGTGTCAGCATGTGTGTCTCTGTGTGTGTGTGTGTGTGTATAGTTTGAGGCCACACTTAATGTCTTTGATCTTTTCAGACTCTCTTTGCCTAACTATTTTGTCTGTTCCTCTCAGGCACAACACAATCCTTGGACAATGCCTCGTCTCTCTGCAGAGTGGACTGGGGAGAACCGGTTTGACAACTTCTTAAAAAGAGAACAGTCTTTAAACTGGGCCCCCTCTTTCTCCATGTGTGTGTGTGTGTGTGTGTGGGTTGAGCCTCCAGTGGGAGCTGTAGAGAGGCATGACTTAGGGCAAGATCAGATAAGTGTGCGAGAGAGGAATACATTTGGGACAAGCATACTATTACCCAGCAGAACACATCACACGCACGCACGCACGCACACCACAGACAGACACATACACACACACACACACAGACCACAGACACACACACACACACACACACACACACACACACACACACACACCACAGACAGACATCACTGGCAGTCGGTGCCGTTTAAAATGGATGATTTATATTTCATGAGCATGGCCTCATTCCTATTACAGCATATAGGATGACTGTCATTCATATTCCATTCACCCAGCTCAATGTAACATCGATAGGTTAATGCACAAATGTTCCCCGTACCCATCATGAGGTTGCTACAACCTAGCCGATGAATGAACGTTTACAACGTAGGTGCACAGATCAAGAGAAATTTGAGTAATCAAAGTGACAGACATTGACACATTCGATTACAGCCTTGCACTCTAGCTGATCTAGGGTGTAATCATTAGTCCAACAGTTGCAAATTAGAGTTTCTATTGAACATTTTCAGTTATGTTTATCCCCGTTTTGTTCCGTTTGCGTCCGTTTAAGAATTTTTTTCAGCAGAATCGGCGGGTTGAATACACCCCGATCACACACAAACAAAGTTCACTTTCATTGCAGCCACATAAAAAACCTGATCACTTTGCTCACTTTGCTAGTATACACAGTATAATTCCTTCTCGCAACTATCTACTCGCTTTCCTCATCTCACCTTTTCCCTTCGCTTGCGGACCTTGAGCAGGCAAATCAAACTTTCCAAGCCAAACAATCATACTGCAAACCGCTACACACAGCCTACATTGTTGTCTCATAGTCAACATAGCTACTAGAAAAAACACATTAGTAAACTCGCTACAATCATGCAGTAGAGTACCGTCAGAAAGCAGTTTAGCAGTTATAGTGGCGGGTCCCGGTGGCAATAATTTAATAAAACCAAAAGCCAGTTGTGTAAAGTACTTAAGTAAAAATACTTTCAAGTACTACTTAAGTAGTTTTTTTGTGGTATCTGTACTTTACTATTTACATTTTTAACAACTTTTACTATCACTTCACTACATTCCTAAAGAAAATAATGTACTTTTTACTCCATACAGTTTCCCTGACACCCAAAAGTACTCGTTACATTTTGAATGCTTAGCAGGACAGCAAAATGGTCTAATTCACACACTTATAAAGAGAACACCTGGTCATCCCTACTGCCTCTGATCTGGCGTACTCACTAAACACACGCTTCATTTGTAAATTATGTCTGAGTGTTGGACTGAGCCCCTGGCTATCTATAAATTAAATAAATAAATATAAAATGGGTCCTGTACTTGTAGTTTTACTTGTGATACTTAAGCACATTTTAGCAATTACATTTACTTTTGATACTTAAGTATATGTCAAACAAAACACTTTTAGACTTTTACTCAAGTATTATTTTACTCAGTGACTTTCACTTTTACTTGAGTAATTTTTTATCACGGTATCTCGGGTACTTTTTCCACCACTGCCAAAAGATTACCTTGACTTGGAAGAGTTCCAGTGTTGGATAGCCATAGCATTCCTCTCCTTTTGAGCCGGGTGTAGGCTAAACTAGCTAACTGCATTCAACAAGCTAAGTGAAAGTTAAGGTTTAAAAAAATACTACCAATTATAGCTATCTCTATCTTTCTCTCAATCTCTCTCTATCTCTCGCTCTCTCTTTCTCTCTCTTGCTTCTTAATTTAGGAAGAAATGAATTTGTTCAAAACTGTTCAACTATTGTCTTTCTCTCTCTTTGAATCAACTACTCACCACATTTTATGCACTGCAGTCGTAAGTAGCTGTAGCTTATGCTTTCAGTACTAGATTCATTCTCTGATCCTTTGATTAGGTGGACAACATGTCAGTTCATGCTGCAAGAGTTCTGATAGGTTGGAGGACTTCCTCCGGAAGTTGTCATAATTACTGTGTAAGTCTATGGAAGAGGCTGAGAACCAGGAGCCTCCTAGGTTTTGTATTGAAGTCAATATACCCAGAGGAGGACAAAAGCTAGTTGGTGTTACCCTGCAAAACAATGTTTTAATAAATTATTTGGTGACATTAGAATGTATTTAGTATAGTTTTATCTAAAAAGGATAACTTTTAATATTTCACTATTTTAATTTTTATGAAATTGAGGAGGATGGTCATCCCCTTCCTCCTCTGAGGAGCCTCCACATTTACATTACCTTTAAGTCATTTAGCAGACGCTCTTATCCAGAGCGACTTACAAATTGGTGCATTCACCTTATGACATCCAGTGGAGCAGCCACTTTACAATAGTGCATCTAAATCTTTTAAGGGGGAGGGGGTGAGAAGGATTACTTTATCCTATCCTAGGTATTCCTTAAAGAGGTGGGGTTTCAGGTGTCTCCGGAAGGTGGTGATTGACTCCGCTGTCCTGGCGTCGTGAGACAGTTTGTTCCACCATTGGGGGGCCAGAGCAGCGAACAGTTTTGACTGGGCTGAGCGGGAACTGTACTTCCTCAGTGGTAGGGAGGCGAGCAGGCCAGAGGTGGATGAACGCAGTGCCCTTGTTTGGGTGTAGGGCCTGATCAGAGCCTGGATGTACTGAGGTGCCGTTCCCCTCACAGCTCCGTAGGCAAGCACCATGGTCTTGTAGCGGATGCGAGCTTCAACTGGAAGCCAGTGGAGAGAGCGGAGGAGCGGGGTGACGTGAGAGAACTTGGGAAGGTTGAACACCAGACGGGCTGCGGCGTTCTGGATGAGTTGTAGGGGTTTAATGGCACAGGCAGGAGCCCAGCCAACAGCGAGTTGCAGTAATCCAGACGGGAGATGACAAGTGCCTGGATTAGGACCTGCGCCGCTTCCTGTGTGAGGCAGGGTCGTACTCTGCGGATGTTGTAGAGCATGAACCTACAGGAACGGGCCACCGCCTTGATGTTAGTTGAGAACGTCAGGGTGTTGTCCAGGATCACGCCAAGGTTCTTAGCGCTCTGGGAGGAGGACACAGTGGAGTTGTCAACCGTGATGGCGAGATCATGGAACGGGCAGTCCTTCCCCGGGAGGAAGAGCAGCTCCGTCTTGCCGAGGTTCAGCTTGAGGTGGTGATCCGTCATCCACACTGATATGTCTGCCAGACATGCAGAGATGCGATTCGCCACCTGGTCATCAGAAGGGGGAAAGGAGAAGATTAATTGTGTGTCGTCTGCATAGCAATGATAGGAGAGACCATGTGAGGTTATGACAGAGCCAAGTGACTTGGTGTATAGCGAGAATAGGAGAGGGCCTAGAACAGAGCCCTGGGGGACACCAGTGGTGAGAGCACGTGGTGAGGAGACAGATTCTCGCCACGCCACCTGGTAGGAGCGACCTGTCAGGTAGGACGCAATCCAAGCGTGGGCCGCGCCGGAGATGCCCAACTCGGAGAGGGTGGAGAGGAGGATCTGATGGTTCACAGTATCGAAGGCAGCCGATAGGTCTAGAAGGATGAGAGCAGAGGAGAGAGAGTTAGCTTTAGCAGTGCGGAGCGCCTCCGTGATACAGAGAAGAGCAGTCTCAGTTGAATGACTAGTCTTGAAACCTGACTGATTTGGATCAAGAAGGTCATTCTGAGAGAGATAGCGGGAGAGCTGGCCAAGGACGGCACGTTCAAGAGTTTTGGAGAGAAAAGAGAGAAGGGATACTGGTCTGTAGGTGTTGATATCGGAGGGATCGAGTGTAGGTTTTTTCAGAAGGGGTGCAAACTCTCGCTCTCTTGAAGACGGAAGGGACGTAGCCATTGGTCAGGGATGAGTTGATGAGCGAGGTGAGGTAAGGGAGAAGGTCTCCGGAAATGGTCTGGAGAAGAGAGGAGGGGATAGGGTCAAGCGGGCAGGTTGTTGGGCGGCCGGCCGTCACAAGACGCAAGATTTCATCTGGAGAGAGAGGGGAGAAAGAGGTCAGAGCACAGGGTAGGGCAGTGTGAGCAGAACCAGCGGTGTCGTTTGACTTAGCAAACGAGGATCGGATGTCGTCGACCTTCTTTTCAAAATGGTTGACGAAGTCATCTGCAGAGAGGGAGGAGGGGGAGGGGGAAGAGGATTCAGGAGGGAGGAGAAGGTGGCAAAGAGCTTCCTAGGGTTAGAGGCAGATGCTTGGAATTTAGAGTGGTAGAAAGTGGCTTTAGCAGCAGAGACAGAAGAGGAAAATGTAGAGAGGAGGGAGTGAAAGGATGCCAGGTCCGCAGGGAGGTGAAAGTTTTCCTCCATTTCCGCCTCGGCTGCCCGGAGCCCTGTTCTGTGAGCTCGCAATGAGTCGTCGAGCCACGGAGCGGGAGGGGAGGACCGAGCCGGCCTGGAGGATAGGGGACATAGAGAGTCAAAGGATGCAGAAAGGGAGGAGAGGAGGGTTGAGGAGGCAGAATCAGGAGATAGGTTGGAGAAGGTTAGAGCAGAGGGAAGAGATGATAGGATGGAAGAGGAGAGAGTAGCGGGGGAGAGAGAGCGAAGGGACGGCGCGATACCATCCGAGTAGGGGCAGTGTGGGAAGTGTTGGATGAGAGCGAGAGGGAAAAGGATACAAGGTAGTGGTCGGAGACTTGGAGGGGAGTTGCAATGAGGTTAGTGGAAGAACAGCATCTAGTAAAGATGAGTATTGCCTGCCTTGTGAGTAGGGGGGGAAGGTGAGAGGGTGAGGTCAAAAGAGGAGAGGAGTGGAAAGAAGGAGGCAGAGAGGAATGAGTCAAAGGTAGACGTGGGGAGGTTAAAGTCGCCCAGAACTGTGAGAGGTGAGCCGTCCTCAGGAAAGGAGCTTATCAAGGCATCAAGCTCATTGATGAACTCTCCGAGGGAACCTGGAGGGCGATAAATGATAAGGATGTTAAGCTTGAAAGGGCTGGTAACTGTGACAGCATGGAATTCAAAGGAGGCGATAGACAGATGGGTAAGGGGAGAAAGAGAGAATGACCACTTGGGAGAGATGAGGATCCCGGTGCCACCACCCCGCTGACCAGAAGCTCTCGGGTGTGCGAGAACACGTGGGCGGACGAAGAGAGAGCAGTAGGAGTAGCAGTGTTATCTGTGGTGATCCATGTTTCCGTCAGTGCCAAGAAGTCGAGGGACTGGAGGGAGGCATAGGCTGAGATGAACTCTGCCTTGTTGGCCGCAGATCGGCAGTTCCAGAGGCTACCGGAGACCTGGAACTCCACGTGGGTCGTGCGCGCTGGGACCACCAGATTAGGTACGCGGCCACGCGGTGTGGAGCGTTTGTATGGTCTGTGCAGAGAGGAGAGAACAGGGATAGACAGACACATAGTTGACAGGCTACAGAAGAGGCTACGCTAATGCAAAGGAGATTGGAATGACAAGTGGACTACACGTCTCGAATGTTCAGAAAGTTAAGCTTACGTAGCAAGAATCTTATTGACTAAAATGATTAAAATGATACAGTACTGCTGAAGTAGGCTAGCTGGCAGTGGCTGCGTTGTTGACTTTGTAGGCTAGCTGGCAGCGGCTGCGTTGTTGACACTACACTAATCAAGTCGTTCCGTTGAGTGTAATAATTTCTACAGTGCTGCTATTCAGGGGCTAGCTGGCTAGCTAGCAGTGTTGATTACGTTACGTTGCGTTAGAAGAACGACAATAGCTGGCTAGCTAACCTAGAAAATCGCTCTAGACTACACAATTATCTTTGATACAAAGACGGCTATGTAGCTAGCTATGTAGCTAGCTACGATCAAACAAATCAAACCGTTGTACTGTAATGAAATGAAATGAAAATGTGATACTACCTGTGGAGCGAAGCGGAATGCGACCGGGTTGTTGAGTGCGGAAGTTCTATTCGGTAGACGTTGGCTAGCTGTTGGCTAGCTGTTGGCCATCCAACCTCACTGAGCTCGAGCTGTTTTGCAAGGAGGAATGGGAAAAAATGTCAGTCTCTCGATGTGCAAAACTGATAGAGACATACCCCAAGCGACTTACAGCTGTAATCGCAGCAAAAGGTGGTGCTACAAAGTATTAACTTAAGGGGGCTGAATAATTTTGCACGCCCAATTTTTCAGTTTTTGATTTGTTAAAAAAGTTTGAAATATCCAATAAATGTCGTTCCACTTCATGATTGTGTCCCACTTGTTGTTGATTCTTCACAAAAAAAATACAGTTTTATATCTTTATGTTTGAAGCCTGAAATGTGGCAAAAGGTCGCAAAGTTCAAGGGGGCCGAATACTTTCGCAAGGCACTGTATGTGTCATAATAATATATACAACTGCTCCATAAACAGAAACATATTAAAGCTGCAATATGTCACTTTTTAGGCGTCCCGACCAAATTCACATAGATCTGTCCTTCTCATTGAAAGCAAGTCTAAGAAGCGGTAGATCTGTTCTATGTGCGCTATTACTATGCTTTCCGATCTTAAGTTTCGTTTTGCGTCTTTTACTTTCAGTTTTGTACACCAGTTTCAAACAGCTGAAAATACTATATTTTTGGTTATGGAATATATATTTCACAGCGGTTTAGATTGTACAATGATTCTCTACACTGTACTTGCTTGTTTTGTCACATAAACTGAAATTAGGCAAACTATTAGAAGTTTAGCAACCAGGAAATGACGGAGCGATTTCTGCATTGTGCACCTTCAACCATTTTAGAGCTGGTTGTCAAACATGCGTCTCAAAGGCTGTTTTTGGCATTCAATGGACCCTCAGAGCAAGTCCTTTCCTAGAGACATCCACTTGCAATTGAGCAGCCTAAAACAGGAAAACAGCCATATATTACGAGGGTTGTGTATTAGAAGTCCAGTGTATAAACAGACATCTAAGCCAGACTTTGATAAATGATGTCCGTTTGACTGGCTCTGTCTCTCTGTCCACAGAGGAAGTACAACAATAGCCTCACAGTACAGTGAGTGTGTGTTCAATGTTTGTGTACCTGTGTGTGTGTGTGTGTGTGTGTGTGTGTGTGTGTGTGTGTGTGTGTGTGTGTGTGTGTGTGTGTGTGTGTGTGTGTGTGTGTGTGGTTGAGCCCGACACTGGAGTTCCATGGACAATAACACAGGGAAGGAAGCCCTCTCCGTGGTACCAGGATGAATAGGGAATGGGGGAAATTCCAAAGGCTCAGAACCTTCACACGCTTCAAGATTTCTGTGCTCTGGAATCTATTGTTAACAAAAATTAGCTGCGTGTGTGTGTGTGTGTGTGTGTGTGTGTGTGTGTGTGTGTGTGTGTGTGTGTGCACCATTGTGCAGTAATACTTCTGTGCCATGGGTCCCCTCTGCCACATATCTCACTCTGAGGGAATGCTCACACACAAAGCGGGCACACTTCTTTGTTCCTACTGCCAGTTGTTGAGTCATAGCCTGTTGAGCAACTGTGTGCAGCCTTCAGTACAGTGTCTGAATGTGTGTGTGTGTGTGTGTGTGTGTGTGTGTGCGTGTGTGTGTGTGCGTGTGTTTGCGTGTGTGTGCGTGCGTGAGTGCTGTGTGTGTGTGTGTGTGTGTGTGTGTGTTTGCGTGTGTGTTTGTGTGTGTGTTTGCGTGTGTGTGCCTACTAAGGGCTGGGACGTTGTTAGTATGTTTTTTTTGCATAAATAACACTCGCACAACTCAACAGGTCCAGACCAGAGTGTGAGACTGAGAGATGGCAGAGACAGTAACTACCTGAATTACGGCATCAATCACATACTATCTTACAGTTTTTTTCGATTGCTAAACGACAGTGGACACAACTGGAGTCACATGTGGACCAAACTCTAGTTCGTTTTTCATCGCTTGAACACAGTTTTCAAAACTCTACACACTTATCCCATGACTCTAACCACAACCTGCACAACACTGTGGATTTACAGCACTTTGTTCAAATGCTAACACACTGCTGTCAAAACTGTGAACCACACATTCAAAACGGAATAGATTTCAGCCTTGTGCCTTTCAAACACTGCTGATTGCAATTTCAGCTGAAAGGCTAAGCAGGTGTCTTGTTTTAGACTTGTTAGTGAACACACACACATATTACAGTATATATAGGTAGAGCTCAGAAAGACTCATTTTGGAAATGGAACAAGGAAGATGGGTTCGTGGAGGGAGAAGGGTGGCAGGGAGAGGGCGGATGCGTGGAGGAAGACAAAGAAGACAAATAGCTGTTATTTCAGATTAAATAAGGGCTACACTTATAGATCATGTCGTGAACCATGGTCTCTCATTGAGAGAGGCAGGGTTGAGGGTGCAACCCAATCTGAAAAGATCCACAGTGGCATCTGTAATGCAAATTTTCCATCATGCAAACAGGTGAGAGTTACATCCTTACAGTAAATGAAAACATTACAGGAATCTATTTTGTATTGCAATTATAGAATATTTACACAGATATATATTACAGTAAGTTTGACTGTAAAATATATTTTTACAACAGGACCCAAAGGCTGCCCCCAACAGGGGGAAGAGGAACAATATTTTCAGATGTGCAGGAAAATGCTATTGTTGACATGGTTGTTGTCAACAATGCAATAAAACTGCGGGAGATTCATAATGATATATTTGAAAATGTTAATTCTGTCAGCACAACAACTATTGCTCGAGTCCTAAAGAAACACCAAGTTACAATGAAACAGTTATACAGTGTACCGTTCGAGAGAAACAGTGAACGGGTAAAAGAGCAAAGATACCAATATGTCCAGGTAAGACGTCTGAGGTTACGTACACAGCTATACAAAATATTTACAGTAAAAAAAAAACACTAGCATTTCTACAGTAAAACTGTGCACTTACTGTTTTTCAGAGAGTAATGGAGGTGGAAGCACTGGAAAGACCACATTCATTTGTATTTATCGATGAAGCTGGATTTAACCTTGCCAAAACACGGCGCAGAGGAAGGAATGTTATAGGTCAAAGGGCCACTGTGGAGGTTCCAGGCCAAAGGGGGGGAAATATCACCATGTGTGCTGCAATGGCCAATGATGGTTTGCTTCTCAACACACCACTCATTGGCCCATACAACACAGAAAGGCTTATAGCTTTCCTAGAACAGCTCTATGCTCAGCTAGTGCCAGCAGAACAGGGGAGCCAGTAAGAAACCCCAAGTTTTTGTCATAGTTTGCGATAACGTTGCTTTTCACCACTCTGCAGCTGTCACAGATTGGTTTGCAGCACATCACAGATTTATGGTTTTGTACCTGCCTGCATATTCACCCTTCCTCAACCCAATAGAGGAGTTTTTCTCTGCCTGGAGGTGGAAAGTGTTTGGTCACCACCCACATGACCAAATGTCTCTTTTGGAAGCCATGCGTGCCGGATATGAGGACACGAGTCCAGAGGACTGCCAGGGATGGATAAGGCACTCCAGAAGGTTCTTCCCCAGGTGCATGGCAAGAGAAAACATTCGATGTGATGTTGAAGAAAACCTGTGGCCTGATGCTAGAGAGAGGCAGGATTAGCCCCTCAATTATTTGTTAGAATTACAGTATGTACTTTTAGTTTCTACCTTTTTTTTCTCATTACTGTAATTCCGTAAATTACTACAGACTATTGAAGCAAACTGCTAATTTTCATTTACCTCAAAGAATTGTTATGTTCTAAAAATTTTAATAAATCAGGTGAAAGAATGTCACTCTTTTCTTTGAAGAAAATATTACTTTGTATGAAGTCACTGAAATTGTTCAAACTGTAAAGATGAAAAGTTTGTATTTTCTGTATTGGTGTTTGATGCTAGTGTTTTTACTCTGTGTGTTCTGAGTGACAGTGTGTGTTATCTCAGTGAGGGTTGTGCATAGTGTTTGGCTGCACTGAGCGTGTTTTGAGCCATGTGTTAAGAGTTGTGTTGCTTGGAATGAGTTTTGCAGGTGATGTGAACTGTTTAGCTCAGGTGACTGTTGGTAGTGCAGACTGTAGTTAGAGTTTTGCACATGTGACTCTAGTTGTGCCCACTGTCGTTTAGCAATTGAAAAAAACTGTAAAGGACAATTCAACCCTAAAACTATCTTTTGGTATTTGTTTCATTAGTCCATTGTTGATATTGCATGTCAGCAATCAAGTTTTCAAGATATGTAACTTACAAAATACAGAAATATAGCCGGTATGATGCATTTTGCATCATATGTTGCAAAACCCGTATATGAGAGAGAGAGAGAGTAATTTTATTGTAATATAGTAAGATTTTAGGAATGCCTTGTTCCTGAATTAAAGGAACTGTCAATTCTCTTATCAATGAAATAGAGAGGCAGTTTAATGTGCTTTATCAGTACATGCAGGTCTGATAGTTCATAGTTTGTTCCTGTGGTAATGTGTCAGACTGGCAGTTATAGGAGTGAATATCAGTTAAGTTTCATAAGTTATATTATTTAGTGGAGACAGGTACATGTAGCCACCAATGACCTGCATCTGTCAGTAGAGGAATGAATAATGCCTGCTCTCCCTTTCTCAGATTACCTGTTACACATTCTCTGTTCTTAGTGATCCGGAACATACAGTTGAAGTTGGAAGTTTACATACACCTTAGCCAAATACATTTAAACTCAGTTTTTCACAATTCCCAACATTTATTCCTAGTAAAAATTCCCTGTCTTAGGTCAGTTAGGATCACCACTTTATTTTAAGAATGTGAAATGTCAGAATAATAGTGGGGAGAATGATTTATTTCAGCTTTTATTTCTTTCATCACATTCCCAGTGGGTCAGAGGTTTACATACACTCAATTAGTATTTGATAGCATTACCTTTAAAGTTAAATTATTTAACTTGGGTCAAATGTTTCAGGGTAGCCTTCCACAAGCTTCCCACAATAAGTTGGGTGAATTTTGGCCCATTCCTCCTGACAGAGCTGGTGTAACTGAGTCAGGTTTGTAGGCCTCTTTGCCTCCACACGCTTTTCCAGTTCAGCCCACACATTTTCTATAGGATTGAGGTCAGGGCTTTATGATAGCCACTCCAATACCTTGACTTTGTTGTCCTAAAGCCATTTTGCCACAGCTTTGGAAGTATGTGTGGGGTCATTGTCCATTTGGAAGACCCATTTGCGACCAAGCTTTAACTTCCTGACTGATGTCTTGAGATTTTGCTTCAATATATCCACATCATTTTCCTACCTCATGATGTCATCTATTTTGTGAAGTGCACCAGTCCCTCCTGTAGCAAAGCACAGCCCACAACATGATGCTGCCAACCCCCGTGCTTCACGGTTGGGATGGTGTTCTTCGTCTTGCAAGCATCCCCCTTTTTCCTCCATTTATAACGATGGTCATTATGGCCAAACAGTTCTATTTTGGTTTCATCAGACCAGTGGACATTTCTCCAAAAAGTACAATCTTTGTCCCCATGTGCAGTTGCAAACCGTAGTCTGGCTTTTTTATGTCGGTTTTTGAGCAATGGCTTCTTAATTGCTGTGCGGCCTTTCAGGTAATGTCGACATAGGACTCATTTTACTGTGGAAATAGATACTTTTGTACCCGCTTTCTCCTGCATCTTCACAAGGTCCTTTGCTATTTTTCTGGGATCGATTTGCACTTTTCGCACCAAAGTACGTTCATCTCTGGAAGACAAAATACGTCTCCTTCCTGAGCGGTATGACGGATGCGTGGTCCCATGGTGTTTATACTTGCGTACTATTGTTTGTACAGATGAACGTGGTACCTTTAGGCGTTTGGAAACTGCTCCCAAGGATGAACCAGACTTGTGGAGGTCTGCAATTTATTTTTCTGAGGTCTTTCTTTTGATTTTCCCATGATATCAAGCAAAGAGGCACTGAGTTTGAAGGTAGGCCTTGAAATACATCCACAGGTACACCTCCAATTGACTCAAATTATGTCATTTAGCCTATCAGAAGCTTCTAAAGCCATGACATATTTTTCTGGAATTTTCCAAGCTGTTTAAAGGCACAGTCAACTTAGTGTATGCAAACTTCTGACACACTGGAATTGTGATACAGTGAATTATAAGTGAAATAATCTGTCTGTAAAAATGACTTATGTCATGCAACAAGTAGATATCCTAACCGAATTGCCAAAACTATAGATTGTTAACAAGAACTTTGTGGAGTGGTTGAAATACGAGTTTTAACGACTCCAACCTAAGTGTATGTAAACTTCCGACTTCAACTGTACCTGTATAATCCCTCAAACACACACTCACGTACACACACCACATGCACACACACACACTCCCGTACACTTTCTCATACACCAACAAGCTCTCACAGTCTTACTGCAGATTCCGACATTTGTCCATAAACGTCAAATTTTTACGCTAGTTTGCAGCGAGCATAGCATGTTGTGCTGTGACGAGACAGTCATTCAGCCCTGAAGCACAGTAACTTTCACCTCTGAACCTGCCTCATTTTGGTTGACTTACGTGAAGTCAACCAACCATGTTGTCCTGTTTAACCATGCTGTCCTGTCTTCAGGGTGTTAGTGTTATGCTGGGTGACACAGCAAGGAGGCATCAATTACTCCTTAATGACTGTAATCAATACACCACTAATCAGTAGGATCTGCTTGCTCACGTACAGTAGGTGCTGTGTGTGTGTGGGTGTGTTTGCGTGCGTGCGTGAAGTGTGTGTGTTTGCGTGCGTGCATGTGTGTGTGTGTGTGTGTGTGTGTGTGTGTGTGTGTCAAACACTGCTTTTGTATGTTGCCACTGCTTTCATATGATGTCATGTTTATGTCATAGGATTTAAACCTTTATTGAGAACTGGGATATTGTCAATCAAATGTTGTAAATCAATATTGTAGATATTGTAAATCAATATTGTAAGTCAAATGGCATCCCTTGGGAGATGCCTCATCAATAATGATCTGTCCTTGTTTTATAATGAAGGTACATTTATGCATACATCTTTTCCCAATACAAGTCCTCTGTCGTTCTGTTCAACACAATGACATGGGGAATTGCTACTGTTGTCCTTCTGTATTCCTCCTGTCCCGTTCAGACATGCCAATATGGCCTCCCCGTTTAATCCTCTGTACCCAAGGGAGAGACGAGGTCAGAGGTCACTGCTCTACTAAAGCCCCTCAGAGTTATGGGAAATTGAGTCATTGATCAGAAAGATGATCTTCCTAACTCTGTGGTACCCCAGCGTATGCATGCACACACTACATATTGATGATCTGCTGTGGCTATCTCAGTGTGTTGAGTCAGATGTCTATAGTAGAGGGCTGAGTCAGCAGTATTGACTGTATGGACCAATCCTGTCTGTCCCTGTATTAACCCCTATTGTCTGTATCTAGACTCTATGCTGACGAAGATGGTGCTAGGCAGCTCTGCTTCTAGATCCTAAGCAACTTTGCAGTATTTTGGGGGGAGGGGTGTTATTTCTTACATTATTAGCCCAGAAAGTTTTTTGTGTTATTACATACAGCTGGAAATAACTTTGGGATTACAGAGTGGTGGTAACTCTCCAGCATTCCGACCAGAAATATGTCTTTCCCAAATTGGATCCTTTGTTCGGTCCTCCCCAAGGCAATTGAACTTATCCTAGAGGCTGCTCCAAAACGCTGCCGGCGGAGAAGAGGTATTCGGAGTGGACTTCTAGTCCAACTCAAGGGGTGGCACACCATCCACCGCTTCCGAGTATATTAATCGCTAATGTTCAGTCCCTGGACAATAAAGTAGACGAGCTCAGGGCAAGGATCTCCTTCCAGAGAGACATCAGGGACTGTAACATACTCTGTTTCACGGAATCATGGCTCTGATATATTGTAGCTGGGGATATTACCAAAGGAAATTTGAGGAAAACACTAAGTTCTATGTAAATATTGCCTGTAGTGCTAGCGCTTCAAAAACTCTCGACCATTGTTACTCTCCCTTCCGGGATGGCTACAAGGCCCTTTAACGCCCTACCGTCTGCAAATCAGATCATGACTCCATTCTGCTTCTATAGGAAGCAACTCAAACAGGAAGTACCTGTGCTAAAGCCTATTCAACGCTGGAAGCCATGCTTCAAGGTTGATTTGATCACGTGTACTGGGATATGTTCCGGGTTGCCTCTGAGAATAACATTGACATATACACAGACATGGTGACTTGAGTTCATCAGGAAGTGTATAGGGGATGTTGTTCCCGCTGTGACTATTAAAATCTACCCAAACCTAAAACCTTGGATAGATGGCAGCAGTCTTGCAAAACTGAAAGTGTGAACCACCGCATTTAACCACGGCAAGGTAACTGGGAATATGGTTGAATATAAAAAGTGCAGTTACAGTACGCTTCAAACAGGCAAAACGTCAGTACAGAGACAAAGTGTCGCAATTCAACGGCTCAGAGACGTATGTGGCAGGAACTCCAGACAATTACGGATTACAAAGGGAAAACCAGACACATCGCAGACACCGACAAGCTGAACACTCCCAAGGACTGTGGGCTCTCCTTCGCCGTTGCCGACTTGAGTAAGACATTTAAGCTGATATTATTAAAGCTGGCTACTAACAGCTTACTACACAACATGCTGTACACTTATATGTAGTATTACTTCCTTAGCTACAGTATACATATCTCCCTGGCATATTACATAATTTATACAATACATTTTTGGACTCACCTTGTTGTGCTATGCTCACTTGAACAGGAAGGTGGCACGGCAGTCGTGACATATTTTGTGGCAAATTTTGTCATCAAACTTTGTCATCAAAGTCTGGCATTCTTTGGATTCATTGTGCTTTCAAGACAACTGGGAACTTGCAAAAAAACAAGGTTGAATCATGCGGTCAGTGATCTTCAGGTCGTAGCTCTAGAAAGAGGCCCGAGTTCCTGACTTGGACCGTTCAAAACGTTTTTTTTCCCCAGCCGCAGCTCGTTTTTTCAGAGTTCCCAGTTGTCTTGAAGTCACTGAAGTCTGAGATTTCCTAGTTCCGAGTTTCCAGTTGTTTCGACGTTGCAGAATCTATGCTAGATTGACAGCATGGCCCATGTTGAATGTTTATCCTTTTAAGCGTGGAAAAGAGACCCTTAAACCCAGACTTGGACCACACACCCACTCCACTAAATAGCAAGCTAGTGATTGCTTTGCAATGCTTGCAGTTAGCCACTGATTCCTTCCAAACCACTCATTGTTGAATTTGAGATTTCCAACCTGTTGTGTAATGTTTATGTCCAATGGCCGATGGCCGATGAACACCGGTACGTTTTATTTATAATTTCTCTTAATAATTCATATGACAAAGATGGAAAAGGATGTGCCAGTATATTGTCTACTTGATTCATGATGATGACTGCTAACTTGCTATCTAAGATTTTAAAGTATGATGTTGACATGAACAGTCCAATCAAAGCTACGGTAAATATAACGCGATTTGGATGGGCACTTCTAATGTAACTCTATGGCAGAACCCAAGGGGCTTGAATTTTCAAGCTCTCCCCGTAGATTTTGCAGTGATGTAGTGTCCCCATGAGTGACAGAACACTGAGCCAATCACGGCGCAACTAGAGAACATTACCAACCCCTACGCTCTGTATTTTCCACTGGCTGCCCTGCCACCACAGAAAGTTCTGAGCTCGGCTGAAACACCTGCATTTTGGAGCGATCTTACTCAGGAAAGCAAAAAAGAGACCATGTTTGTATGCAGCTTTATTAACTCAATTAACTCATTATTTTCTTCTTTTTTTAACATTGTTTGCAAACTGATATTTGACATGTATTAATGCCCAATTATTTTGTATTGCTAATCAGGTGGGGCTCCTCTGTTCAAGATGTCCACCATTGTTCATTGTACCCGAAGAAAGCAAAGGTAACTGAACTAAATGACTATCACTCCGTAGAACTCACTTCTTTCATCATTAAGTGCTTTGAGAGACTAGTTAAGGATTATATCACCTCCACCATACCTGACACCCTAGACCCACTTCAATTTGCATACCGCCCCAATAGATCCACAGATTATGCAATTGCCATCGCACTGCACACTGCCCTATCCCATCTGGACATGAGGAATACCTATGTAATACTATGTAAGAATACTGTTCATTGACTACAGCTCAGCATTCAACACCATAGTAACCTCCAAGCTCATCATTAAGCTCGAGGCACTGGGATGGTGCCCCCAGATGGTGAAGGTAGGAAACAACACCTCCACTACGCTGATCCTCAACACAAGGGCCCCACAAGGGTGCGTGCTCAGCCCTCTCCTGTACTCCCTGTTCACCTTATGACTGCATGGCCACGCACGCCTCCAACTCAATCATCAAGTTTGCAGACGACACAACAGTGGTAGGCCTGTGATCACCAGTAATGACGAGACAGCCTACAGGGAGGAGGTGAGGGCCCTCTCGAAGTGGTGCCAGGAAAATAACCTCTCCCTCAACGTCAACGTCAACTTCTCCTGAAGTCGTGGACTTCAGGAGACAGCAGAGGGATCTCGCCACTATCCACATCGATGGGACCGTAGTGGAGAAGGTGAAAAGCTTCAAGTTCCTCTGCGTACACATCACTGACAATCTAGAAGGTGGTCCACCCACACAGACAGTGTGGTGAAGAAGGGGCAACAGCGCCTCTTAAACATCAGGAGGCTGAAGAAATTTGGATTGGCCCCTAAGAACCTCACAAACTTTTACAGATGCACAATTGAGAGCATCCTGTTGGGCTGTATCTCCACCTGGTACGGCAACTGCACCACTCGCAATCGCAGGGCTCTCCAGAGGGTGGTGCGGTCTGCCCAACGCATCACCGGGGGCACACTGCCTGGCCTCCAGGACACCTACAGTACCCAATGTTACAGGAAGGCTAAAAAGATCATCAAGGCCATCAACCACCCGAGCCACGGCCTGTTCACCCTGCTATCATTCAGAAGGCAAGGTCAGTACAGGTGCATCAAAGCCGGGACCGAGAGACTAAAAAGCAGGTTCTATCTCAAGGCCGTCAGATTGTTAGTGATGAGACAGCCTATAGGGAGGAGGTAGGAGAATTTCTAAGCAAACAGCTGGAGGCAGGGCTTTCTCCTATAGAGCTCCATTTTTATGGAACGGTCTGCCTACCCATGTCAGAGACGCAAACTCGGTCTCAACCTTTAAGTCTTTACTGAAGACTCATCTCTTCAGTGGGTCATATGATTGAGTGTAGTCTGGCCCAGGAGTGGGAAGGTGAACGGAAAGGCTCTGGAGCAACGAACCGCCCTTGCTGTCTCTGCCTGGCCGGTTTCCCTCTATCCACTGGGATTCTCTGCCTCTAACCCTATTACAGGGGCTGAGTCACTGGCTTACTGGGTCTCTCTCATGCCGTCCCTGGAGGGGGTGTGTCACCTGAGTGGGTTGATTCACTGTTGTGGTCATCCTGTCTGGGTTGGCGCCCCCCCTTGGGTTGTGCTATACTCAGCCTTGTCTCAGGATGGTAAGTTGGTGGTTGAAGATATCCCTCTAGTGGTGTGGGGGCTGTGCTTTGGCAAAGTGGGTGGGGTTATATCCTTCCTGTTGGCCCTGTCCGGGGGTGTCCTCGGATGGGGCCACAGTGTCTCCTGACCCCTCCTGTCTCAGCCTCCAGTATTTATGCTGCAGTAGTTTATGCGTCGGGGGGCTGGGGTCAGTTTGTTATATCTGGAGTACTTCTCCTGTCCTATTCGGTGTCCTGTGTGAATCTAAGTGTGCGTTCTCTAATTCTCTCCTTCTCTCTTTCTTTCTCTCTCTCGGAGGACCTGAGCCCTAGGACCATGCCCCAGGACTACCTGACATGATGACTCCTTGCTGTCCCCAGTCCACCTGGTCATGCTGCTGTTCCAGTTTCAACTGACCTGAGCCCTAGGACCATGCCCCAGGACTACCTGACATGATGACTCCTTGCTGTCCCCAGTCCACCTGGCCATGCTGCTGCTCCAGTTTCAACTTCCACCTGACTGTGCTGCTGCTCCAGTTTCAACTGTTCTGCCTTATTATTATACGACCATGCTGGTCATTTATGAACATTTGAACATCTTGGCCATGTTCTGTTATAATCTCCACCCGGCACAGCCAGAAGAGGACTGGCCACCCCACATAGCCTGGTTCCTCTCTAGGTTTCTTCCTAGGTTTTGGCCTTTCTAGGGAGTTTTTCCTAGCCACCGTGCTTCTACACCTGCATTGCTTGCTGTTTGGGGTTTTAGGCTGGGTTTCTGTACAGCACTTTGAGATATCAGCTGATGTACGAAGGGCTATATAAATACATTTGATTTGATTTGATTTGATTTGAGGTAGGAGACCTGGCAGTGTGGTGCCAGGACAACAACCTCTCCCTCAACATGAGCAAGACAAAGAAACTGATAGTGGACTACAGGAAAAGGAGGGCCGAACACGCCCCCATTCACATCGACTGGGGCGGGTTGAGAGTTTCAAGTTCCTTGGTGTCCACATCACCAACAAACTATCATGGTCCAAACACACCAAGACAGTCGTGAAGAGGGCATGACAACACCTATTCCCCCTCAGGAGACTGAAAATATTTGGCATGGGTCCCCAGATCCTCAAAAGGTTATACAGCTGCACCATCGAGAGCATCCTGACCAGTTGCATCCCCACCTGTTTGGCAACTGCTCACTGGGGCCAAGCTTCCTGCCATCCAGGACCTAGCATACTAACTCGCCAATGTCCAGTCTTGACAACAAGGGAAATCCGAGCAAGGGTAGCATTCCAGAGAGACATCAGAGACTGTAACGTTCTTTGCTTCACGGAAACATGGCTCACGCGAGAGACGCTAACGGAGTTGGTGCAGCCAGCTGGTTTCTTCACGCATTGCGCCGACAGAAACAAACATATTTCTGGTAAGAAAGCGTATGGGGGGCGTATGCCTTATGATTAACGAGACGTGGTGTGATCACAACAACATACAGGAACTCAAGTCCTTCTGTTCACCTGACTTAGAATTCCTTACAACCAAATGTCGACCGCATTATCTACCGAGGGAATTCTCTTCGATTATAATCACAGCCGTATATATTCCCCCCCAAGCAGACACATCGATGGCCCTGAACCAACTTTATTTGACTCTTTGCAAACTGGAAACCACATATCCTGAGGCTGCATTCATTGTAGCTGGGTATTTTAACAAGGCTAATCTGAAAACAAGACTCCCTAAATTGTATCAGCATATCAATTACACAACCAGGGCTGGTAAAACCTTGGATCATTGCTATTCTAACTTCTGCGACGCATATAAGGCCCTCCCCCGCCCTCCTTTCGGAAAAGCTGACCACGACTCCATTTTGTTGCTCCCTACCTACAGACAGAAACTAAAACAAGAAGCTTTGTTCAATGCTGGTCCGACCAATCTGATTCCAAGCTTCAAGACTGCTTCGGTCACGTGGACTGGGATATGTTCCGCATTGCTTCCAACAACAACATTGACAAATTCGCTGATTCGGTGAGCGAGTTCATTAGAAAGTGCATTGACGATGTCGTTCCCATAGCAACGATTAAAACATTCCCAAACCAGAAACCGTGGATTCATTTACGTGAAACTGAAAGCGCGAACCATTGCTTTTAACCAGGGAAAGGTGACTGGAAACATGACCGAATACAAACAGTGTAGCTATTCCCTCCGCAAGGCAATCAAACAAGCTAAGCGTCAGTATAGAGACAAAGTAGAGTCACAATTCAATGGCTCAGACACAAGAGGTATGTCGCAGGGTCTACAGTCAATCACGGATTACAAAATGAAAACCAGCCCCGTCACGGACCAGGATGTCTTGCTCCCAGACAGACTAAATAACTTTTTTGCCCGCTTTGAGGACAATACAGTGCCACTGACACGGCCCGCAACCAAAACCTGCGGACTCTCTTTTACTGCAGCTGATGTGAGTAAAACATTTAAACGTGTTAACCCTCGCAAGGCGGCAGGCCCAGACGGCATCTCCAGCCGCGTCCTCAGAGCATGCGCAGACCAGCTGGCTGGTGTGTTTACGGACATATTCAATCCATCCTTATCCCAGTCTGCTGTTCCCACATGCTTCAAGAGGGCCACCATTGTCCCTGTTCCCAAGAAAGCTACGGTAACTGAGCTAAACGACTACCGCCCCGTAGCACTCACTTCCGTCATCATGAAGTGTTTCGAGAGACTAGTCAAGGACCATATCACCTCCACCCTACCTGACACCCTAGACCCACTCCAATTTGCTTACCGCCCAAATAGGTCCACAGACGATGCAATCTCAACCACACTGCACACTGCCCTAACCCATCTGGACAAGAGGAATACCTATGTGAGAATGCTGTTCATCGACTACAGCTCAGCATTTAACACCATAGTACCCTCCAAACTCGTCATCAAGCTCGAGACCCTAGGTCTCGAAACCGCCCTGTGCAACTGGGTACTGGACTTCCTGACGGGCCACCCCCAGGTGGTGAGGGTAGGTAACAACATCTCCACCCCGCTGATCCTCAACACTGGGGCCCCACAAGGGTGCGTTCTGAGCCCTCTCCTGTACTCCCTGTTCACCCACGACTGTGTGGCCATGCACGCCTCCAACTCAATCATCAAGTTTGTGGACGACACTACAGTGGTAGGCTTGATTACCAACAACGACGAGACGACCTACAGGGAGGAGGTGAGGGCCCTCGGAGTGTGGTGTCAGGAAAATAACCACGTACTCAACGTCAACAAAACAAAGGAGATGATTGTGGACTTCAGGAAACAGCAGAGGGAGCACCCCCTATCCACATCGATGGGACAGTAGTGGAGAGCGTAGTAAGTTTTAAGTTCCTCGGCGTACACATCACGGACAAACTGAATTGGTCCACCCACACAGACAGCGTCGTGAAGAAGGCGCAGCAGCGCCCCTTCTACCTCAGGAGGCTGAAGAAATTTGGCTTGTCACCAAAAGCACTCACTTCTACAGATGCACAATCGAGAGCATCCTGTCGGGCTGTATCACCGCCTGGTACGGGAACTGCTCCGCCCACAACCGTAAGGCTCTCCAGAGGGTAGTGAGGTCTGCACAACGCATCACCGGGGGCAAACTACCTGCCCTCCGGGACACCTACACCACCCGATGTCACAGGAAGGCCATAAAGATCATCAAGGACAACAACCACCCGAGCCACTGCCTGTTCACCCCGCTATCACCCAGAAGGCGAGGTCAGTACAGGTGCATCAAAGCAGGAACCGAGAGACTGAAAAACAGCTTCTTTCTCAAGGCCATCAGACTGTTAAACAGCCACCACTAACATTGAGTGGCTGCTGCCAACACACTGACTCAACTCCAGCCACTTTAATAATGGGAATTGATGGAAATTGGTGTAAAATATATCACTAGCCACTTTAAACAATGCTACTTAATATGATGTTTACATACCCTACATTACTCATCTCATATGTATATGTATATACTGTACTCTATATCATCTACTGCATCTTTATGTAATACATGTATCACTAGCCACTTTAAACTATGCCAATTTGTTTACATACCCTACATTACTCATCTCATATGAATATATTGTCCTCGATACCATCTACTGCATCTTGACTATGCCGTTCTGTACCATCACTCATTCATATATCTTTATGTACATATTCTTTATCCCTTTACACTTGTGTGTACAAGGTAGTAGTTTTGGAATTGTTAGGTTAGATTACTCGTTGGTTATTAGTGCACTGTTGGAACTAGAAGCACAAGCATTTCGCTACACTCGCATTAACATCTGCTACCATGTGTATGTGACAAATACATTTGATTTGATTTGATATATACTTAGACGGTGTCAGAGGAAGGCCCAAAAAATAGTCAAAGACTCCAGTCACCCGAGCCAGACTGTTCTCTCTGCTACCGCACGGCAAGTGGTACCGGAGCACCTTAACAGATTCTACCCCAAAGCCGTAAGACTGCTGAACAATTGGTCAAATGGCCACCTGGACTATTTGCATTGACACCCCCCCCCCCTTTGTTTTTACACTGCTGCTACACACTGTTTATTATCTATGCATAGTTATTTTACCCCTACCTACATTGACTCGGTAACGGTACCCCCTGTATATAGCCTCCACATTGACTCGGTAACGGTACCCCCTGTATATAGCCTCCACATTGACTCGGTAACGGTACCCCCTGTATATAGCCTCCACATTGACTCGGTAACGGTACCCCCTGTATATAGCCTCCACATTGACTCGGTAACGGTACCCCCTGTATATAGCCTCCACATTGACTCGGTAACGGTACCCCCTGTATATAGCCTCCACATTGACTCGGTAACGGTACCCCCTGTATATAGCCTTGTTATTGTTATTTTATTGTGTTATTTATTTATTGTGTTATTTATTTTTTACTTTTATTTATTTCGTAAATATTTTCTTAACTATTTCTTGAACTGCATTGTTGGTTAAGGGCTCGTATGTAAGCATTTCACGCTATTCGGAACATGTGACAAATACAATTAGATTTGATTTACATACTGTTTTACTCATTTCATATGTATATACTGGATTCTACTGTATTATAGTTAATGCCCTAATATTGATATGTTAATTCATTCCATTCTTTTACTTTTAGATTTGTGTGTATTGTTGTGAATTGTTAGATACTACTGCACTGTTGGAGCTCGGAACAAACGCATTTTGCTACACACGCAATAACATCTACTAAATACATGTATGTGACCAATACAATTTGATTTGATTGAAATATAGCCTAGGAGGTGATGGATGGACACGCTGTGTGTGTGTGTGTGTGTGTGTGTGTGTGTGCGTGCGTGCGTGCGTGCGCATACATACGTGTGTGACGCTGAAACAGCTCACTGTGTTAAAATGGTGCCCTCCAGCAGCTTTTTCCTACTGTTTTATACAAACACAGACCTTGATAACACACGGCTCTGTCTTTGTGGCGCTGCAGGTAAGTGCACTCAGGGCTGGGGCCGGGCCGAGTCGGGGCAGGCCTTCTAAAGGTTTGTGTGTGTGTGTGTGTGTGTGTGTGTGTGTGTGTGTGTGTGAGTGAGTGAGTGAGTGAGTGTGCGTGGAATGTGCCTCAGGGGCTGTTTTTCTCCACACACTGCAGCCGCTGGGGATGAGGGAGCGGAAAGAGTATAGAAACAATTATTGGGACAGATACAGTATGTTTCTCAATTCCATATAATCTTGCATAACTTTTGAATTGTCCCTCTAGGAAATGGATAGGCGGAAATATGAAACAACAGCAATGAAAAACAATGAAAAAATGTACAAACATAAAGGCCATTGGTGTGTTTGTGTCTAGACAAAATGTGTGTCCTTCACTATCAGCGAAGGGCAGAGCGGGAGGAGTGGAAATGAGGTAGAGGAATAGAAGATTGGAAGAGGTGGAGATTGGGGGATGACCGCAGACGGTTTAACTTTGAGATCTTGGAGTGCTAGCGCCACGTGGGTAGGGAATGGAGATACTGTGTGCTTGGGCGTGTTTTCACATGTTTAAGTGTGTGTGTGTGTGTGTGTACTGATTGCCATACTCCTCACAGCGTACACGAAACCTCAGCGAATGTATTCTTATAGTCACTGGCCCTCCCTTTCTGTCTACTGCAAGGCAGGGAGGAAGTGATGAGAGGGGAGTGTGTCATATAGACTGGAGAGATAAAAATGAGTACATTTCCTCCTAGAACTCAACGTTAGAGAGAAGATTTTCTCCTCTCTCTCTCTCTCTCTCTCTCTCTCTCTCTCTCTCTCTCTCTCTCTCTCTCTCTCTCTCTCTCTCTCTCTCTCTCTCTCTCTCTCTCTCTCTCTCTCTCTCTCTCTCTCTCTCTCTCTCTCTCTCTCTCTCTCTCTCTCTCTCTCTCTCTCTCTCTCTCTCTCTCTCTCTCTCTCTCTCTCTCTCTCTCTCTCTGTAGTTCTCTTCTCTCTCGATTCTCCCCAGTTAGATTTCTGTCAGTTCACCAGAGACAGACGAACACGCACGCATACATCCACATACCTGGCCCACTGCCTCAGATCAGCAGACCTGAGAATGAGCTGTTTTTATTAAATACTACCAGCCTGACCCAACCCAGTGGCATGACATCACTTACTTTATATAACATGCAGCTTCTTATCAGTGGTTCCATCGACTCCTGGTTCTTTCTTCTTTACTACAGGGTGACACATTATTACTGTACAAGGTGCAGCTGGCTGCAAATGACCCCTGCCACTCTCTCTCTCTGGTCGCAAAGATCCTGTCAGGTCAGATCAGTGATTGATTGATTCAAGGAGGGGAGGAAGGAAATTCAAACTATTTAGACTTTGTTATAGATGCTATTAGCAGTGGCTCGTATTAGATTCACTTTTGCAATCATTTTCAGTTTCCTGCAGCAGTTTGAGTGGAGAAGACGGAAGGCGTGGAAAGCAGATAATTACAGTACTTACAGTAGGAGAGCATAAATCAACTGATATTTAGATCCTCCCGTTCTCTCCCCCAATTATCTCCCTGTTACTATATAATTCTCTCCCACTCTTTCTCACTCTCTCCCTCCTCTCCGACTCTTCCTCTCTCTGTCTCTGGTATGTGGACAGTCAGTCTGCTCTCTGGGGCGAGGACAAAGCCTGGGTTGTCCTGCTGCTGTGTTCTGAGGACAGAACAGGCACTGGGTCAGTGTTTCATGGAATGCCCTCAAAGCGTGTGTGTGTGTGTGTGTGATTGTGTGCTTGTGTGTGTGTGCTTGTGTGTGTGTGTGCTGCCCTCAAAGCAAAGGGCAGAAGTACAGTCTCTCCCACTCTGACTCATAGGGAGAGTGAGTCACAACGCCGGAGCACACAGAGACCAGTTATGCCACTGCAATGCCTGAGATGACCGACAAGGAGTCAGATCATGGCACTTTAAACAACACAATGATCTTTCCTTCATTCGATGCCTCACATTGTCTGCTTATGCCATGTCCGTAGAAGTAAAGAACGCCAAAGGGAGATCGTGCTCTATCAGTGTGTATCTCTCTCACCCTCTCTTTCTCTTGCCCAATTACCAGCTGACCCCTAGGCTAACCCCTATGCCCATATGCACTTGTGCGGATCTGAGGGTATAAGAAATATGTTAATAGTGCCTACAAGGGGTCAGGGCTATAGGGGTCGATTTTTGTATGAGGCGCCAGTCTGTCTACGATCCTTGAGGTCACCACTGTGGTAGAAAACCCCTCAGAAGGTAGTCTGATCTCAATATGCGAAAGCTTTCTTCGAACATGCATGGGAAAAGCAATTCAGTGCGCTCTTTGTTCTCCCAGACATTTTTATACCAAACGAGGGTGTTTCCCATGCCCTTTGAATGAGTCTGGTATGTCTGCTTATCACCACAGATAGTAGGCCTAGAGAAATACAAATCAAACCAAGGACAGGTCTACTCCCACACTGGGCACAGACTGGTTGAATCAACGTTGTTTCCATGTCATTTCAATTCAATTGCATTGAACCAACATGGAATGGACATTGAAATGACGTCGGTGCTTTGTGGGCCTGGTCTGTAACTGTAGCTGATCAGTAGGCATGTATCAGAAGTGGTTAAACCATTGAGATCCAATACATTACGTTGAGTTCTAAGATATACACCGAGAATACAAAACATTAAAAACACCTACTCTTTCCAGGTGAAAACGTATTGATGTTGCTGGTTGAATCCACTTCAATCAATGTTGGTGAAGGGGAGGAGGATTGTTAAGCCTTGAGACAATTGAGACATGGGATTGTGTGTGTGCCATTCAGAGGGTGAATGAGCAAGACAAAAAGATTTAAGTGCCTTTGAACAGGGTGTGGTAGTAGGTGCCAGGTGTACCGGTTTGTGTGAAGAACTGCAACACTGCTGTTTTTTTCACGCTCAACAGTTTCCTGTGTGTATAAAGAATGGACATCCAGCCAACTTGACACAACTGTGGGAAGCATTGGAGTCAATAGGCCAGCAGCCATGTGGAACACTTTTGACACCTTGTAGAGTCCATGACCCAAAAAAATGAGTCTGTTCTGAATGCAGAAAGGGGGTGCAACTCAATATTAATGTTTGATTTACTCAGTATATTTCTTTGGGGTTAACTGACGACCAGCCTCTCTCCAGCCATGAGGCAGTGTGAGTCATCATGCCATTGTCTCTAAGTTCCCCTGGCATCACACACCAGGGCCTAGACCTGGTATCACAGGGAAATAGAATGGGATGTGTGTGTGTGTGTGTGTGTTTCCTCTCCAAGGAGCCGTGAAGACCTGGAATGTTTTAGCCAGGTTTGCTGGTGCCAACCTGGTGCCCAAACTGCCTATTTTCCCCTGAACTCTTTTAGTCATCCACTCTATCAGATATCAGTCAAAAGTGGCCTGATTGTCTTTGCCCAGTATCAAACCTGTGCCATCTATCTGTGTGTCTGGTGGTATTATCTACAGGCAAAACATCTGCCTCCCACTCTCACTATCACTCTCACTCTCACTCTCACTCTCACCATCCTTTCACATAGGGCCCAGAATGAGAGAGAGAGAGAGAGAGAGAGAGAGAGAGGGAGCGAGAGGGAGGGAGGGAGCGAGAGAGAGAGAGAGAGAGAGAGAGAGAGAGGGAGCAAGAGAGAGAGAGAGAGAGAGAGAGAGAGAGAGAGAGAGAGAGGGAGAGGGAGAGAGAGAGAGAGAGAGAGAGAGAGAGAGAGAGGGAGCGAGAGGGAGAGAGAGAGAGAGAGAGAGAGAGTGTGCATGTTGTGTTATTGACCTGCTGACTCCAGACACACACTTTACATCCAGTATTACCATACTGGGAATGGAGCCATGGCAACCCTTCCTGGTATGACACTGATTATTCAAATGCTGATGCGACTCTGGTGTTGAGGCCTTGCAAACAGATGTGGTGTGTGTGTGAAAAAAATCACATCCTGTATCAGTTGTTAGGACTATCTCTTGCCTCTGACTGTGGAATCATAGAATTCGAATTTTGTTATATTCATTATAATTCGACAAAGTGAGTTATTGTGAGTTATTTATAATGAGGGATACATGGAGAAAATCTGACATGAAAATGGATGGCCCTCCCTTCAGAAAAATATATTTTTACCCGACCCTCCCTGAACGCTAGTTAAAAAAACAAGTGACCCTCCCCTATACAACACAATAATAATGAAAACATTTACCCTCACTCCTAGGACAGACCACAGCCTTAAATATACCGTTTTAGAAACGGTTCTTCGTTTTGTAAGCGTTACATGGCAAAGTAGCCTGAAGGTTGTGGATTCACAGATCACCATGAACAAGGGTAGGCGTGAAAAGATCTCCATTGTAATAAAATAACTGAATGAATCTATCATCTTATTTGCGCTCTGAGAAAAAAAAATGGCCTTTTGTAAACGCATTTCATGCAATTCCACATCCTTTTACACGACTGGAGACAAGCAGAATTTTCTTTTTAATACCACAACAGAGCAAGACAACGAATGAGCGCATGCTGCAGCATCGGATGCTTTCATTTCTATACAGACTACTGTTACTAAAGAGAATAGTCTAAGGTCGAGAACAGAGCTCAAGTTGTCTATCAACTGTAACAATTGAGCGCAACAGAACCAGTTACTACTGAAGTAACTGATCGTCAATGAATTGGAGAAAAGCCATTTCATTTTTAACACAGCAGCTGCACATCATCAGGTAGGCCCATGTGCACTTTTTTTCATTTGGGGGGGGACTATCATTTTATAAATTATTAAATTTTATTCCATGATATTGTTGTTACAAAATAGATTTGTGTTGACTGGGATTGGGGCATGGGAATATAAGAGCATCTGCTAGGCTAAATTAACAAACTAGGCTCGCATAGCTCACCGCATGATCCTCAAACCACAGGCTGGCCGAACTTGTGTTTCTAAAAGTGAATTCAAAGGCACTGAAGGACTGTATAGTCTAATAAGGCATTTTCCATTTCATTATTGTTGAATTCCAAGAAATTATTATTTTTAAATGTTATTTTATACACCCTAAATGCGAAATGTATAGGCATGTCGTTAAAGTGCGGTTATTGATGTGTTGTTGAAATGCTGAGAGCTGCTGCCAGCCTGTAGCGTCTCACAAATGATTCACAATGTCTTTTTTAAATGGCAGGCTATAGCCTTGAAATAATAATAATATAGCCTAAATCATTCATTTTTGTTCCTTCTTAGGCTAAGTGGCTCGCTTCTGACTCATTTGGAGTTACTGTGTTGTCTTTTATCTCAATCTCTTCATTCAAAAACTCAATCATGGACACGCTTACTGATAGTTGTGGTTGCTTTGTGTGATATATTGTTGTCTCTACCTTCTTGCCCTTTGTGCTGTTGTCTTTGCCCAATAATGTTTGCACCATGTTTTGTGCTGCTACCATGTTGTGCTGCTACCATGTTGTCATGTTGTGTTGCTTCTGTGTTGTCATGTGTTGCTACCATGTTGTCATGTTGTGTTGCTACCATGTTGTCATGTTGTGCTGCTACCATGTTGTCATGTTGTCATGTTGTGTTGCTACCATGTTGTCATGTTGTGTTGCTTCTGTGTTGTCATGTGTTGCTACCATGTTGTGTTGCTACCATGTTGTCATGTTGTGCTGCTACCATGTTGTCATGTCGTGTTGCTACCATGTTGTCATGTTGTGTTGCTACCATGTTGTCATGTTGTGTTGCTTCTGTGTTGTCATGTGTTGCTACCATGTTGTCATGTTGTGTTGCTACCATGTTGTCATGTTGTGCTGCTACCATGTTGTCATGTTGTGTTGCTTCTGTGTTGTCATGTGTTGCTGCCATGTTGTCATGTTGTGCTGCTACCATGTTGTCATGTTGTGTTGCTACCATGTTGTCATGTTGTGCTGCTACCATGTTGTCATGTTGTGTTGCTTCTGTGTTGTCATGTGTTGCTGCCATGTTGTCATGTTGTGCTGCTACCATGTTGTCATGTTGTGTTGCTACCATGTTGTCATGTTGTTCTGCTACCATGTTGTCATGTTGTGTTGCTTCTGTGTTGTCATGTGTTGCTGCCATGTTGTCATGTTGTGCTGCTACCATGTTGTCATGTTGTGTTGCTACCATGTTGTCATGTTGTGCTGCTACCATGTTGTTGTCATGTTGTGTTGCTTCTGTGTTGTCATGTGTTTCTGCCATGTTGTCATGTTGTGCTGCTACCATGTTGTCATGCTGTTCTGCTACCATGTTGTCATGTTGTGTTGCTACCATGTTGTCATGTTGTGCTGCTACAATGTTGTTGTCATGTTGTGTTGCTTCTGTGTTGTCATGTGTTGCTACCATGTTGTCATGTTGTGTTGCTACCATGTTGTCATGTTGTGCTGCTACCATGTTGTTGTCATGTTGTGTTGCTTCTGTGTTGTCATGTTGTGTTGCTGCCATGTTGTCATGTTGTGCTGCTACCATGTTGTCATGTTGTGTTGCTACCATGTTGTCATGTTGTGCTGCTACCATGTTGTCATGTTGTGTTGCTTCTGTGTTGTCATGTGTTGCTGCCATGTTGTCATGTTGTCCTGCTACCATGTTGTCATGTTGTGCTGCTACCATGTTGTTGTCATGTTGTGTTGCTTCTGTGTTGTCATGTGTTGCTGCCATGTTGTCATGTTGTGCTGCTACCATGTTGTCATGTTGTGTTGCTACCATGTTGTCATGTTGTGTTGCTACCATGTTGTTGTCATGTTGTGTTGCTTCTGTGTTGTCATGTGTTGCTGCCATGTTGTCATGTTGTGCTGCTACCATGTTGTCATGTTGTGTTGCTACCATGTTGTCATTTTGTCATGTTGTGCTGCTACCATGTTGTTGTCATGTTGTGTTGCTACCATGTTGTCATGTTGTGCTGCTACAATGTTGTCATGTTGTGTTGCTACCATGTTGTCATGTTGTGTTGCTACCATGTTGTCATGTTGTGTTGCTTCTGTGTTGTCATGTGTTGCTACCATGTTGTCATGTTGTGCTGCTACCATGTTGTCATGTTGTGCTGCTTCTGTGTTGTCATGTTGTGTTGCTGCCATGTTGTGCTGCTACCATGTTGTCATGTTGTGTTGCTACCATGTTGTCATGTTGTGCTGCTACCATGTTGTCATGTTGTGTTGCTTCTGTGTTGTCATGTGTTGCTGCCATGTTGTCATGTTGTGCTGCTACCATGTTGTGTTGCTACCATGTTGTCATGTTGTTCTGCTACCATGTTGTCATGTTGTGTTGCTTCTGTGTTGTCATGTGTTGCTGCCATGTTGTCATGTTGTGCTGCTACCATGTTGTTGTCATGTTGTGTTGCTTCTGTGTTGTCATGTGTTTCTGCCATGTTGTCATGTTGTGCTGCTACCATGTTGTCATGCTGTTCTGCTACCATGATGTCATGTTGTGTTGCTACCATGTTGTTGTCATGTTGTGTTGCTTCTGTGTTGTCATGTGTTGCTGCCATGTTGTCATGTTGTGCTGCTACCATGTTGTCATGTTGTGTTGCTACCATGTTGTCATGTTGTGCTGCTACCATGTTGTCATGATGTGTTGCTTCTGTGTTGTCATGTGTTGCTGCCATGTTGTCATGTTGTGCTGCTACCATGTTGTCATGTTGTGTTGCTACCATGTTGTCATGTTGTGCTGCTACCATGTTGTTGTCATGTTGTGTTGCTTCTGTGTTGTCATGTGTTGCTGCCATGTTGTCATGTTGTGTTGCTACCATGTTGTCATGTTGTGTTGCTACCATGTTGTCATGTTGTGCTGCTACCATGTTGTTGTCATGTTGTGTTGCTTCTTTGTTGTCATGTGTTGCTGCCATGTTGTCATGTTGTGCTGCTACCATGTTGTCATGTTGTGCTGCTACCATGTTGTGCTGCTACCATGTTGTTGTCATGTTGTGTTGCTTCTGTGTTGTCATGTGTTGCTGCCTTGCTATATTGTTGTCTTAGGTCTCTCTTTTTCTAACCCCAGCCCCCGTCCCCGCAGGAGGCCTTTTGGTAGGCCGTCATTCTAAATAAGAATTTGTTACTGACTTGCCTAGTTAAATAAAGGTTAAATAAAAACAAAATAAAAGCTTGTTGAAAGTCAATTAAAAAGTGACAGAATCACACATTACTATCCATGTAAAGTCTCTGAAGCCTCTGAATGCCATAGTGACAAACCAAATATATCCCATATGCATCAGAGCCAAGTCTTTCCCCGGCATTTTACAGCTTGTTTCTAGCATAAAGCATTGCGGACTAGCGTTGTTATAGATCGCTTTATATAATCAGGCCCGTCAATTTTGTTTCAAAATCTTAAACTAACAATGCTTTTAGCCATTTTCTTAACAAAAAACACAATTCCCTAACATACCCCCTCAATTCGAGCCCTGCTGGTTATAACTTAACACACCAAGCCATTTACTGACACTGAGATATTTAAGGAGTGCATGGTGACTGATGAAATTGGCTGACAGTCTATGGATGGTAGACTATAATTTAGTCTGTCAAACAAGTAAGTCTACCTCTTATTCTTTTGAAAAGGAAGAAATAGGCTCCAACACAAAGCCCTCTTGTTGTAAATAGCCTCAAGTCAAAATCAAACGAAAGCTGTTTATATTAATTAGGCCTTCTCGAATTAGCCTACTTTCAGCACCAATGAGCTGTCCACCTCTGTGGCTGCTGCTTTATAGTGATGTGAGTTATGTAAATGACTTGGATATGGCTTATTATCAATCACTTTTATAAATAGCTTCGTTTTGGCCGACAAAAAAACACATTGTTTTCATTCAAATCCATTATTGCAGTAGCAAGCTTACTACCTACCGGTGCTCCTTCTCTTCACTCTCTCCCAACATGCAGGACAAATAAAACACTATTTTAAGGAAGAAGCCTTCGACTCGGCTCCTGAAGTACCACCTTACCACCGTACACAGCACAGCAATTGGTCAGGCAGCACAAAGGGTTTACATAAGCAAGAGCAGGGCAGGACAGGGCTTATGATTGGAATAGCCCTACCATTACAAAGTGTAATGGGGCTCCTGAGTGGCTCAGCGGTCTAAGGCACTGCATCTCAGTGCTAGAGGTGTCACTACAGACCCTGGTTCAATCCTGTGCTTCTCCTATAATTGCTCTTTGTATAGCCTAGGCCTATACAAATACTAAACCCTCCCCCTGGCTGAAAAGTTCAAAGCATGACCCTCCTCCATTTTCCTCTGGGTAACAATTGTGTAAACCACTCCCCAACTACAATTGTATAGCTTTTTTCTCAAGTAGACTTGCTTCTTCTGTATGTTGCTCAACACCTGAGGTAAGAGAACAGATAGGGAGGGAGGGAAAGTGGGGATGTAGGAGGGGCGCGGTACGAGCTTCAAGTGTACAACATCCCACCCAAAGCCCGAGAGAGCCAGCATAAAGTCACTCGTTCGTGAGTTCTATACCACGGAACAAACAGGCTGCGTTACCGGAAGAAATAACGGTGTTCATTTTCAGTCACACAGAATTAAACCATTTTCTCCGCGATGGGGTTGAGATTTATACAATGTATCTCATTTCTTTCGCTTCTCCTTCACCTGGAATGGACGCACGTATCGGCTTTCAACCTGGACACAGAAAACGTCATTGAAAAGAAAGGAGAGCCCGGGAGCCTTTTCGGCTTCTCTCTGGCTATGCATTGGCAATTAAATCCGTTGGATAAAAGAATGTAAGTCTCCTTATTTTTTATTTTTATTTTTTCCCCGTTTAAGTTGCGGAGTTAACCGCTAACAGGTTGTTGCTACTGTAGCCTCTAGTGTTATTACTTCAAAAGGCTCGCAGGTTCATCGCAAAAGTTTATCGTCTCAACATCATTGTTCCCCTCATTCGGGAATCATTTTCATCAGTTAATTAACTCCGATTTCCGGTTGTTTTGGTCTTGACATTTCGTTAACGTTTCAGATCGGCATGTTTTTGTAACGGGTTAATCATGGGTGAGTTTTACAGCTTTTGCTGCCCTTTGCAGGCTCGTTCCTGTCCGTGCGCGGCTCCAATGTCATGAATAGGTCATTAATTTGGCAACAAACAAAAAAGTCTCATGATTCCAAACCACTTACTCTGCTCTATAGATGTTTACTAGCTCCGGGTAGAAATAGACCGTTGGGGAATCCTCACTTGGGCACAGATCTTGTTAGGATAATTGTATTTATGGTTCTCAGCATCCTATTATTATTTGCATTACTCGTGTCATGTGCACCTCATGCCGTGTGTCCTCAAAGTAGAGTAAAGCCAGCCTATACTGTAGATGGCGAATGTCATTGTCGCTTGGGTCAAATACTGTAAAAGTGAGCCTTTTCCCTAGGCTATGGGCGTGGCAAGCTGCAGGGACTGTGCCATTGTGTTATAGTCAGGGTCGCAGTAGCGTTAGATGGTGTGAAAGCAAATATTTAAAAACATTTGATTTATTTATTATTTAACCTTTTATTTAACTTGGCAGTATAGCCATATACTGTACATCATAGTCTTTAACCTCAAACCAGCTGAGCCTTAACATTTCCAGACAGTCTAGTTGACCTCGAAGATAACTGCTTTTGGCCAAGTGACAGCACCCCCCAACAATGTGCCGTCTACCATGGGAAATAGAAGTGACACCCGTCTGTAGTCTTACCATTAATCTCCTGCCTAATTTCACCCTGCTCCTTGAAGCACAGCAGGACTATCCCTCAACTGCCCTCAACACTCTGGTTAACTACTGACTTAGGATCAGCTGTCTGCACCCCAGACCCCATTCTATACATCATGTGCTCAATGACTATACTTATTCTAGACCTGTTGTTATGGACGACGAGTCATTGGAATGGATTTGTGTTTAGAATCGATTCTACCCTTTTAAACAAGGTGTGGAATGTAATAGGTTGAAGTCATTATAGTCTTAGGTCTGTAACTTTCTGTAGTGGTCGAGCCTTCTTAGTTCTGACCTGAACTTGTCTGAACACACACACACACAATTTGATGTACCAGTTTTCGTCTGTGTCTATATTAGAGGCACGTGGTCGTCAGCCCTGTGAACAGTCAGGCGGTAGAGACAGAAAGAAACACGTTCTAGTTCAGATTAAAGTTGAGATTTCATACCCTGAGATTCCCTCAATGAGTTCTCTCATGTAGAAAACCTGACAGATGTTTATACAGGGATCAAAAATGGATTTTCAATTGAATCCATGTACAGTGCATTCGGAAAGTATTCAGAACCCTTGACTTTTTCCACATTTTGTTACGTTAAAGCCTTATTCTAAAAATTTTTTTTTTTTTAAATTCCCCCCTCATCAATCTACACACAATATCCCATAATAACAAAGCGAGAACAGGTTTTCAGATTTTTATTTACGTAAGTATTCAGACCCTTTGCTATGAGACTCAAAATTGAGCTCAGGTGCATCCTGTTTCCATTGATCATCCTGTAGTAAATTCAAGTGATTGGACATGATTTAGAAAGAACAACCATCTCTGCAGCACTCGACCAATCAGGCCTTTATGGGAGAGTGGCCAGACGGAAGCCACTCCTCAGTAAAAGGCACATGATAGCCCGCTTGGAGTTTGCCAAAAGGCACCATGAGAAACAAGAAAGTGTGAAGTCTGGAAGAAACCTGGCACCATCCCTACAGTGAAGAATGGTGGTGGCACTATCATGCTGTGGGGATGTTTTTCAGCGGCAGGGACTGCGAGACTAGACAGGATCGAGTGAAAGATGAACGGAGCAAAGTACAGAGAGATCCTTGATGAGAACCTGCTCCAGAGCGCTCAGGACCTCAGATTAGGGTGAAGGTTCACTTTCCAGCAGGACAACGACTCTAAGCACACAGCCAAGACAACGCAGGAGTGGCTTCGGGACAAGTCTCTGAATGTCTTTGACTGACCCAGCCAGAGCCCGGTCTTGAACCCAATCAAACATCTCTGGAGAGACCTGAAAATAGCTGTGCAGCGATGCTCCCCATCCAACCTGACAGAGCTTGAGAGGATCTGCAAAGAAGAATGGGAGAACCTCCCCAAATACAGGTGTGCCAAGCTTGTAGTGTCATACCCAATGAGACTTGATGCTGTAATCGCTGCTAACGGTTCTTCAACAAAGTACTGACTAAAGGGTCTGAATGCTTATATAAATGTTATGTTTCAGTTTTTATTTGTATTTTTATACATTTGCAAACATTTCTAAAAAGCTGTTTTTGCTTTGTCATTATGGGGTATTGCGTGTAGATTGAGGAGGGAAAATAAGCCTGTAACCTAACAAAATGTGGGAAAAAGTCAAGGGGTCTGAGTACTTTCCGAATCCACTGTACCTTTCAGGAACACAGACTCTAAAAGCCTGTTTCTGTTCCATATGCCCTCAGGACATGTCTCTCATTAACACTGAATCAGCAGGTCTGAGTCATATGTCACCAAATCCTAACCTAAATTATGGGCAAAATGCTGGCCTTAGACATCAGTGCATGCATGAACAGCCAAGTGATAGTATGTGTGTGTTTGTGGGCGCATCTGTACAGCGTCGCAGAGTATGTGTGTGCCGATTCAGCAGTGAGGTGTGTGCCGATTCAGCAGTGAGAGGTGTGTGCCGATTCAGCAGTGAGAGGTGTGTGCCGATTCAGCAGTGAGGTGTGTGCCGATTCAGCAGTGAGGTGTGTGCCGATTCAGCAGTGAGAGGTGTGTGCCGATTCAGCAGTGAGAGGTGTGTGCCGATTCAGCAGTGAGAGGTGTGTGCCGATTCAGCAGTGAGAGGTGTGTGCCGATTCAGCAGTGAGGTGTGTGCCGATTCAGCAGTGAGGTGTGTGCCGATTCAGCAGTGAGAGAGAGGTGTGCCGATTCAGCAGTGAGAGGTGTGTGCCGATTCAGCAGTGAGAGGTGTGTGCCGATTCAGCAGTGAGAGGTGTGTGCCGATTCAGCAGTGAGAGGTGTGTGCCGATTCAGCAGTGAGAGGTGTGTGCCGATTCAGCAGTGAGGTGTGTGTCGATTCAGCAGTGAGGTGTGTGCTGATTCAGCAGTGAGAGGTGTGTGCCGATTCAGCAGTGAGGTGTGCCGATTCAGCAGTGAGAGGTGTGTGTGTGTGTGTGTATGTGTCTGTCTGTGGTGTGCGGGGGGGGGGGGGGGGGGGTTGTGGTGTTAAAGTGGTGACTGATGCAGTGCAGTCTGTGTTTTAGAAGCTATGAGGCCTTCCTGGTCTTTTGTAACTGTTTCCACGTGAGTCGGCACATTGTTGGTAACAAACTGTACGCACACACAAACTGTGTACACAGGCACGCATGCACACACACACACACACACACACACACACACACACACACACAGACATGCACTGCAGGAGTTGAAATCCACAATGGTAACCGTTGACTGACCTTGGGCGAGTGGATTCTTCAGTGTACAGGACACTAAACTTGGCAGCCATACGTCATCATGATATACACAGTATGTAATGCTGCCAGAGGCTACACTTCTTACCTGCCTACCTCAGTAGATCAGGATTCCAGACTGTCTGTGCTGTCTGAGGGGTGTTTCCGGGGAATCTAGAGTGTGTGTGTGTGTGTGTGTGAAAGGTGAGTCATACGTCTGTGCCACGTCTGAACGTTTGCTCCCGTTCCGCCAAACTGAGCCCGTGCCTCACAGGTGTGTGTGTTTTGTGTGCACGTTTTTTTGTTTGTTGATACCTGCAGGCAATGGAGGGATCTGTTTGGCACGGCTCTGTGGGAGGTGGGGTCAGGTGTGTCTGTGTGTCTCACGTACACGCTGAAGAGCAAGGGGTTGTGTGCATGTGGGTTAGGTCCCAAAGTCGGTCACAACTGAGAGTTGGCGCTTCTCTCTGTGGGAGAAAGTATTAAAGTGTCACAGAGAGAACGAGAGAGGAGGGAAGGAGGGAAGGCTGTGACAAAGAGACTGAGGTAGAAGTAGAGAGAGCGTCTTAGTGAAAGTGTATGGGAGAGGTACAACGCACGTGTGGGAGAGAGAGAGAGAATCCATTCCAGCATGTTCTATAGACAGATGTCTAGGGTGTAGAGCTGTGAGGTTCCTATGTGCGACAGATCTTTGATCTATCAGATCCTGGATAGATAGGAGATTGATTTTAGTGGGAAGGTTAGGGTTAGAGTTCAAAGGTTTGTTCAGAGTCCTGGGGAAAAAAGTGCTAAATGTATGCAATATTTTATTGCTACATTTTTTGTTGTTGTTGGACTACGTTACATGTACAGCATGTGAAAAAATGATCACGCGCACGCACACACACACACACACACCTCTCCCCCAAACACACCTCTTTGTCTGCCCGTTCTCTCCTGCCTGCAGGCTGATCCAGGTTAGCTCAAGTTAGCCAACATCAAAGCTGAGGAGTGGTGGAGGGATGTCTGGAGGAATGCTGACAGCATAAATCACCTTTTACAGCTGGGCACCAAATACACACAGTCGGTCAGTTACTCAACCCACGCTGTCTGTCTCCCACACCGACCTGGTACTAGGTACCAAATGGAAGAAAACGGACTGAAACAGGGAGGGACTACCTGAACTTGTCCAATAAGAAGCACAAAGTGCTTTGTTACGGCGTACTCTCATTAACACAACCCTGGGTTCATATCAGTCCTGGCAAGGAGCATAGAGAACTTGGCGTTAAAATGAGCTCTGGAATTCATTAGGGTTCTGTCAAATGTTCTGGGATCCATTTAGAACTGAAATGTTCTGAAAGTTTCACTGATGTTGATCCATAGTTGCTTGGTAACAAGATGTGGTGGTGCATATAGTTCCTCAATTTGATGTTTCTCTGTTTCTTTCGGCTGTAGGCTGTTTGGCCTCATTGTGTGTTTGTGAAGAGAGAGAGAGAGAATAGTGGTTTCTACTGTTTCCCTTTGCTGTGTTGTTTGTTCATACACACACACAGCTTTATTTTTTGGGGAGTAAAAATGTTTGAAGCATTAAAAAGTCCTATTTTTCCAAACTCTACCCCTAAACCTTAACCTAACGCGCGCACACACACACTGAATGTTTATCTTTGTCCTTCCTGTGGATTTTATTCTCTACTTCCTGTACATGTGGTGAATGATTGGAGAAGCAGCTGTGTCGTTAGCCATTATCAGTAGAACAATACACACTCCCTCTCTTCACACTCCCTGTCTCCCTCTCACACACTCCCTGTTTTACTACCAGTGGCAGGCTACTGGGTAATGGGCCTCGCACGAGTTACATTGCCCAGACATCAATAAACAATTGAGACCACGTACAATTCAAACATTCAAACATTCATATACTTTTACTGCAGCCACTGTGTATACCTGGGTAATTTATCTATGTAGTTATAAACCATGATGTGCCGCGCAGCGTAGTCTGAGGAGTAGGTCCAAGTTGTTCCTAACCACTGATGCAGGGTCAGCTCTTTTCTCATCCCCTAATGTTTTAGGGTAGGATTTTGAGGAGGGTAATGTGATCCTAGACCTGTGGTTAAGGGACAACTTGTACCTTGAGTGTAGTCTGAACCCAAGGAACCACAGGGTTTACCAAACTACCGTGTGGGCGTGGCTAAGGGGATGCCTATTCCTTCCGCCTATTCTCCTGACTTCCTGTTAGTGTATGTATAGCAGGGGGCAACACGAAGGATGCTCATTGTTCTCAGATCAGTGTTGGAGCAGTCGTTTAATTACCTGGGCACGATTCCATTCATTTATTTTCACTCACACCCTTCTATTCTCCCCCTCCCTCCACATGTTCTCTCCACTCTGGGAAATCTCCACTGAGGCCCAGAGGAGTCAGCACCCACATGACTCTCTCCACTCTGGGAAATCTCCACTGAGGCCCAGAGGAGTCAGCACCCACATGACTCTCTCCACTCTGGGAAATCTCCACTGAGGCCCAGAGGAGTCAGCACCCACATGACTCTCTCCACTCTGGGAAATCTCCACTGAGGCCCAGAGGAGTCAGCACCCACATGACTCTCTCCACTCTGGGAAATCTCCACTGAGGCCCAGAGGAGTCAGCACCCACATGACTCTCTCCACTCTGGGAAATCTCCACTGAGGCCCAGAGGAGTCAGCACCCACATGACTCTCTCCACTCTGGGAAATCTCCACTGAGGCCCAGAGGAGTCAGCACCCACATGACTCTCTCCACTCTGGGAAATCTCCACTGAGGCCCAGAGGAGTCAGCACCCACATGACTCTCTCAACTCTGGGAAATCTCCACTGAGGCCCAGAAGAGTCAGCACCCACATGACTCTCTCCCGCTCTCTTTTTCCTTGTCTCAATTCAAATTCAATTCGAGGGGCTTTATTGGCATGGGAAACATATGTGTACGAGCAAATGAAGTAGATCATCAACAAAATGTTTTGTCCCCAGTCAACTTAAGAGGAACCAGTGAGTTTCTGTCAGCTCTTGGCTGAGAGACCAGACATCATGGTGTCATGCTACACACACAGAACAGTTATAGCAGGCCTCTTATGAATGTGCACGCACACTTTTCCAACTTATATGAGGTTGTTAAAGAAACTAGCTCAAGCCCAATGCCTAGGCTTTAAAGACGGATGTTTTAGTACAAAAGCATTAGCAAGGTTTAACAGGACATGCCCTCAACGTCAGTCCTTCGTTCCACATATTGGGGAAGTTGCCAGAGCTGAGGAGGACGTTAACGAGTTTAAGTATAGCCAATTTGGCCAATGTGGTCTGTATTGATGATCATTTCATTGAGGATACCGTCAACACTACAGGCCTTTTTGGGTTTGAGGGTTCGTATTTTGTCATGTAGTTCATTCAATGTAATTGGAGAGTCCAGTGGGTTCTGGTAGAAACCGTAAAGACAGGAGTCTTTAATAGTTGATTATAAGATTTGTATTTGGTCATGTATATGTTTTTGCTGTTTGTTTTTTGTTATAGAGCCAAAAATGATTGGAGAAGTGGTTTATCCATAGATTTCCGTTTTGGATAGATAACTCTTCGTGTTGTTTGTTTAGTGTGTTCACATTTTCCCAGAAGTGGTTCGATTCTATGGATTCTTCAATTACATTGAGCAGATTTCTGACCTGCTGTTCCTTCTTTTTCCGTAGTGTATTTCTGTATTGTTTTAGTGATTCACCATAATGAAGGCATAGACACAGGTTTTCTGGGTCTCTATGTTTTCGGTTAGACAGGTTTCTCAATTTCTTTCTTAGGTTTTTGCATTCTTCGTTAAACCATTTGTCATTGTTGTTCATTTTCTTAGGTTGTCTGCTTGAAATGTTTTGATTTGTTAGGGAAGCTGAGAGGTCAAATATACTGTTTAGATTTTCTACTGCCAAGTTTACACCTTCACTATTACAATGAAACCTTTTGTCCAGGAAATGGTCTAGAAGGGATTGAATTTGTTTTTGCCAAATTGTTTTTTGTTAGATTTCCACACTATTTTCCTTCCATCTATAGCATTTCTTAATATTATTAAGTTCCTTTGGCTTTGATGCCTCATGATTGAGCATAGCTCTGTTCAAGCAGAGTGATCTCTCTCCTATCTCTGTCTTTCTCGCTCTTAATGAGTTAACCACATTAAAGGCCCCTTGACCCCAAACACACCTCTGTTCACCCACGTAGGTATGAATACGAGTTGTGTTCAAAACAGGTGGGGTTTTCTTAATCTCATCGAGTACTTAAACCATAGAAATCAATCTAGTATGGCTTTTTTTTTAAACCTTTTGATGAAAGACCCTTGGATGAGAGTTTTTCAAGATCAAGTTCAAGTGCATTGAGACCCACATAGCAATCAATGCAAACTGAAATCCATGAACATGACAAATGGCCTATCCCAAAATCACAGCAAGGTTTACAAATGGATACAAGGAAAACAGGCCTGCGCTAAAACCATGTGATTTGTATGACAAGGCATTAAGCATTTCTATGCATTGAACTCCTTACAAAGCTTCAGTTCATTTCATGACTGATGATTTTCATCCACACACACACACACACACACACACACACACACACACACACACACACACACACACACACACACACACACACACACACACACACACACACACACACACACACAGTGATGGGGAACTTCGATATGCTGCTGTGGGAAACCTTGGGTACTGGGGTGTGGTGGCTGTGACCCCTCTCTAAGAGCCCCTCTTGTCTGTGGTTCCATAAAGACATCCAGTGAGTGTGGCCCCTCCCTGGAGTGTGCATGTGTGTGTCTCCATTCCACTTTTTCTTGTGTGTGTGCCCACCCTTTGTGGATGAATGTTATCGCTGAGTCGCAGTTCTGTCCAATCATGAAAGCGCTCTTTGTCTGAGGGGTGCTGGGGAGGGAGGGGGCAGATCATGGGAACATCAGTTTGATTGAGTGCGTGCATGTGTGTGTGTGTGAGACACTCTCTGATGTTCTCTGTTGAAAGGGAGATGCTGTGTGACTCAGGGGGAAAGTGAGGGGGGAGTGCCGAGAGCTGCTGACAGGCTGGTTAAGATTATCGCAGGTGTCAAAGTGTAGGACTCCACATTGGCCCTGATCTACTCACCGACTGTAGCTTCCTCTTATAATAATGGGTATATGGTGGTGGTTTGAATGATGACCGCTTTGTAAAATGTGGATCGGACATGGACAGAGAGTGATGTGTGTACCAGTCATGTTGTAATATTTCTGTCTCTGTGTGTGTGTGTGTGTTTCCTGTATTCAAACATGGCCTTGTGGTGTGTGTTACAGGTTGCTGGTTGGTGCTCCAAGGGCCAAAGCTCTGAGAGGTCAGAAGGCAAAGATCACAGGAGGACTCTACAACTGCGATACCGCTTCCACTTCCTCCAGCTGTAGCCGAGTGCAGTTCGACAACGATGGTGAGCTCACCTCTAAACACACGCACACACACATTTTCGGTCACTAGATATTCAGCAGTTGATCAATATTTGATGATTTCTGTGTGTGCAGAGGACGTGAACACCGAGAGTAAGGAGAACCAATGGATGGGTGTAACAGTAAACAGCCAGGGGCCGGGAGGAAAGATTGTGGTAAGTGTGTGCGCGTGCGTGTGTGCGTGCGTGCGTGTGTACATGAGTGGGTTAAATTATTGACCTGATTGACAGCTCTGTTAACCAATCTCTCTCTCTCTCTCTCTCTCTCCCCCCCCCATCCCCCTTCAGACGTGTGCCCACCGCTACCAGCGGCGTCTGTTTGTGAACACAGCCCAGGAGTCACGTGACATCACAGGGCGGTGTTACGTTCTGAGCCAGGACCTGACCATCGGTACCGAGTCTGATGAGGACGGAGGGAACTGGAGGTTCTGTGAGGGGCGGGCACGCGGCCATGAGAGGTTTGGTTCATGCCAACAGGGTCTGTCTGCCACCTTCACTAGGGACTACCACTACCTGGTATTTGGTGCCCCTGGAGCGTACAACTGGAAAGGTGGGTGGAGAGCGGGAGTGTGTATGTCTGAAATCAAACACTTGTCATTTATCTGAAAGGATCAGATTGGTGTCGACAATACGGGAAACGCCTACCAGAGGGGTAGATGGACTATGTTGCTTACACCTATCTCATCCTTTCAGATCTATGAGGTCCAGCTCAGGGGCTAGAGGTCGGGGTTAGGGGATAAGGTCAGGGTTAGGCCAGGGTCAGGGTTAGGTAGATTAGATTAGCCCAGTCTACATGGCCCCTTCCTCTTTCGTCAGCTGATGCTTGAATCTATGAACCACTGTGACCTCTAGTGGTAGCAAAACCACACTGATAAAACTTTTTTTTGTTGTCATCGTGTACATAACCCCCCCAAAAAAAAAATTCAGCTCATGATGTTTCATGTCTTGTTTTTGTCATATTTTTAAGTTACTGTTTTTCCATTCATAATTTTCTTGTGTTGAGCTTTTTCTCCTCGTCTTATCATCTCCATGTTCCCCTTCACTTCCTCACCCCCCCATCCCTCCAGGGGTGGTGAGAGTAGAGCAGAAGAACAACACTCTGTTGGAGATGGGCTTCTATGACGACGGGCCCTATGAGGTGGGCGATGAGAACCGGTTAGACCCAGACCTGGTCCCCGTGCCTGCTAACAGTTACTTGGGTAGGTACATCTAAACTCTTTCGTCCCTCGTTCCTCTCTCTCGCCCTCCTCTCTGTGGGTCCAGGTGTGCTCTTCACGACCACCGTGTCCAGCTCCAGTGTTGAAACAGTTTGTGTACAAGTCACTTCCTCCTCAGATTGCTATGGAGACCGACGTAACGGGCCAATAGCTACTTAGGTTTGTATTACTTCCTGCGCGATGACATCATGCTCTCCATAACCAATCGAATGACTCTTTGCACTAGTTATCATCATGGGCGGTGAAACAATGTTCTCGTCATGAGGATCAGCCTGAGCTGGGTGTTATGTCGATGTTTAAAATGTTTTTATTTTTATTGAACCTTATTTAACTAGGCAAGTCAGTTGAGAACACGTTCTTATTTACAATGACGTCGAGGTGATCTATAAATCACCTCAACCTCCAACCAACTGGGCTTGAACATGTCCACATGATAGAGAGAACAGTGAATCTGTACAACACCTAGCTTTGGCCCGAGTGCGGCATATGGATGAGATCATTCATGTTTTGGGAATGTTTTGGGAATGAGTCGGTGTACACTGACTCATTCATTGATTGATTGATTAAATATGTCTCTCCTATCAGGCTTCTCTCTGGACTCGGGGAAGGCCATCACTAAGAAGGGTCAGCTGACCGTGGTCGCCGGTGCCCCGAGAGCCAATCACAGCGGGGCAGTGGTGTTGCTAAAGAAGGAGTCCGAAGCGTCCACCATGTTGTCACCAGAGCACATCCTGGAAGGGGAGGGGCTGGCCTCGTCGTTCGGCTACGACCTCGCTGTGGTAGATCTGACCGGCGACGGGTACGTCTCGCTTTTCTCTCGTTCTTTCTCCCGATCGTCAACGAGGCATATCTATACGCTGCCCTTCCCATGTCCACCTTCCCGTCATAAGCAGTTTCTCTCCACGTGGGAGGATGTCATTTGACTCGAGCCTCTCGGATGCTCTTGGAGTTGAGGCGACTAGTTCCGTGCTGAGACGATCTCTCTCTGTTCCACCCCCCCCGAGTCATTTCTTGCTCCCTCTCGGTCTCTCTGGCTCTAGGTGGGAGGACATCGTGGTGGGAGCCCCGCAGTTTTTTGAGAAGGACGGGGAGGTAGGCGGAGCCATTTATGTCTACGTTAACAAGGACGGAGACTGGAGTAAGGTCACGCCCACCAGGATAGACGGACCTCGGGACTCCATGTTTGGACTGGCCGTAGAAAACCTGGGAGATCTCAACCTGGACGGCTATCAGGGTAAGGGGCGCGTGTGTGTGTTGATAAATCTGTCTTTGCCTTTGTGTTTGTGTGTGTGTAGACGGTGTGTAATCCTGACTCTCTCTCTCTGCCAGACATCGCTGTGGGAGCACCCTATTATGACAGTGGGTCAGGGAAGGTGTTCATCTACCACGGCTCAGCTCAGGGCATCAACATCAAACCTGCACAAGTGTTGTCAGGGGTGCCATCGGAGACAAAGCTGTTTGGTTATTCTCTAGCTGGTAACATGGACTTGGACAGGAACTCGTACCCTGACCTGGCCGTAGGATCTCTCTCCGACTCTGTGTTCGTCTACAGGTAACCATGGCAATCAGTCATCTACCCCACAATGTTTTGTTTGTGCATTTCTACATTCCATTTGTTAATACCTTCTTTTTTGGGAGCCACTTTCTTGACCTTTAAACCTTTGACCCTGTGATGTCACTCCAGGACTCGGCCGGTCATTAGCATCCAGAAGGTTGTCAAGACAACGCCAAAGGAGATCGATCTGACTAAGAAAAACTGTGGCAACAGCATCTGGTGAGTGTGCTGTTTATCTGCAGAATATGGACAATGAGAAACCATTTAAGCCATATTCATAAATACAAATGATGTGTTTCCAGCTTGGAGGTAGAAGCCTGCTTCTCCTACACCGCCAACCCAAAGTCCTACAGCCCCAGACTGAGTAAGACAACACCTTTTGTGTTATGATTTCTTCAGTGGGCTTTTTAGGCCTTAGACCAGTATGCAATGGTAACTGTCCCTCTCTTTCTCTACCTCTCTATCTGCTCTCTTCCCCTCTCTCTCTCTTTCACTCTCTCTCGTTCTCTCTCCCCTCCTCAGCGGTGGCGTACTCCTTTGAGGCGGAGGCGGAGCGTCGGAAGAAGGGTCTCCCTCCCAGAGTGACCTTCTCCACGCGTTCCAGCGACGTCAACGACTACCAGTCCACCGGTGTTCTCATCCTCAGTGGGCAGGGCAAGAAGGAGTGTGTCACCGCCAGACTCACACTACAGGTACTAGATCCCAACTCGCACGACTCGTGACACTGCTAACAGTAAGACAGAGGAACGGGTAGCGAGAGGGGAAGGAAGAGATCGGTATCTCAAGACGGTCTTTCACCAACCTTGCGGGTAAAATATGGACAAGAATCCGTCTCCTCTATCCTTTGCCAGTGATATACCAGTGACATACCAGTGATATACCACGTATCTATTATCTGTACTCTGTGTCTGTCACCTACAGGAGAACATTAAGGACAAGCTCAGGGGAATCCCCGTCGACGTTACCGTGGAGATAAAGAACTCCAAAAGGAAAAGAAGAGCGCTCCCAGAACTCCCGCCCATCCTCGACTCCAACGAGCCTATCACGGCCCGCGCTGAGGTGACCAATAACAACCGTAACACAGTCTCCTATTGCCCAGCTTCGGATCGGCCTATGTGACAAGAGTTTTGCAACCGTGGCCTGCTCTAAAGCCCGTTCCCTCTGGTCTAGTGTGAGTCTGTCTGATCGGCATGCTGTTCCCTGTGTGTGTAGGTGAGCTTCCTGAAGGAGGGCTGTGGCAGTGATAATGTGTGTCAGAGCAACGTACAGCTCCAGCATCGCTTCTGCTACAGAGAGCCCAACAAGGACGTCTTCCATCCACTACCTGTGTGAGTAGAACACATTAACCAACACCTGGGTGAATGGAATCAACGCTGACATAATCTGCCGGTGTCCTTGCAGGGAGGATGGGGTGCCGGTAGTCTCCCTTAGCGACCAGAAGGACATCGCCCTGGAGATCACAGTGACCAACCAGAATGGAGACGATGCCCATGAGGCGGCGTTGGTTGCCTCCTTCCCCCCCTCGCTCTCCTACTCTGCCTCCCGCTCTGCGGTAAGTGACACCTCTCCTCTTCTGTCACACGCCCTCTCTCGCTCCTTCCCCTCTTCCGTTCTTCAGACCGGTTACCGAGTTGTGACTGGCTGTTTTGTCGATTGCAGGACAAGCAGGTGATCTGTGTGACCAATACGAACGGCTCTCAGGCAGACTGTGAGCTGGGGAACCCCTTCAAGCGAGGCTCAGAGGTGAGAGACGCCGAGGCCGATCACCATCACCAGATAAAAGGGCGTGCGCCGCTGACGTATACATCTGTGTGTTTTAGGCGACGTTCTACATCATCTTGAGCACAGCAGGCATCTCTCTGAACACCACAGAGCTGGAGATAGACCTGAAGCTGGAGACGTGAGTATACGCTGCCCGCCTCCCTCTGCGATGAGATTCTGCACGGCTACATTTGACCAACGGTGCTGATTTGACCTCTGACCTTTCAGAACGAGTGACCAGCAAAACGTGGCCAGAGTCAAGGCCAAGGCCAAAGTGGTGATCGAGCTGCTGCTGTCCCTCACAGGGTACAACGATATGATTTGCCAGTTGCTTACTTTGATGTGCTTTCATGTGCTTTTACACGTGGGAACTAAATGTGTTGTCGCACCTCCCAGCATCGGAGCGTGATCATGACGATGTTTGTGTTCACATTGTGTTTCTTGTTTTCCCAGAGTTGCCAAGCCCTCCCAGGTCTACTTTACTGGAGAGGTCAAAGGTGAGAGCGCCATGAATTCCGAAGGAGACATCGGCAGCCCCATCGAGTACGAGTTCAGGGTAAGCCTATTAGTTTGGTTCTTTTCCGGAATAATGGCATCATTATCAAACGGGTGCATTTGTATTTCACTATAAGCTGAACTCACCTGTCCTTTGACTGCCTTTTGATTGACAGGTGATTAACCTGGGGAAGCCCCTGAAGACATACGGCAGCGCCGCCCTGATCGTCAATTGGCCAAAGGAGACAGTGGAGGGGAAGTGGCTCCTGTACCTCATGAAGATCGACTCCAGAGGTCTGGAACAGATCACCTGCTCCCCTGAGAGAGAGATCAACTCACTCGCCGTCAAAGAGGTTAGGAAACACTGCAGTGGTCAAACTCCAATCTCCTTGGACCATTCTGGTCCCAAAGCAAACAAACTGACGGTCCCAGTACAATTACCTCTGTTGTTCTCACCAAGGGAATGTTTGTTCCGAATGATCTTCTGTCACACTCTGTTTAGGAGCCGAGCAGCACCCGGAGAAGACGAGCCGTAGTGGAGACAGACAAACCTCAGGAGGGAACCATCGCACGACTGACCGACAAGAGGAAATACACTACTTTGGTAACACAACCTTCTCTCTCAGTAGCTCGACGTTTAAATGTGTTATTAGTCGTATACGAGCTCTACTGTAAGTGTGTGTGTGTGTGTGTGTTACAGTCGTGTGAGGACGGGGCAAAGTGTGTGGAGATTCGCTGCCCCCTTCAGGGCCTGGACAGTAATGCAGTCATCCTGCTCAGATCTCGCCTCTGGAACAGCACATTCCTGGAGGTAAGACGCGCACCTCCCTCTGCTATTTGACTGCACCGTGTGTTCCTGTCCACTCTCACCTCCCTCTGTGTTTCCCAACAGGAGTACTCCAAGCTGAACTATCTGGACGTGATAGTGAAAGCCTCTCTCAGAGTGGACGGAGCAGCCAAAAACATGGTCCTGAGGAATGCAGAGACACAGGTACTTGGCCAGTTTCACATTTTGAACACACAAAAACCCACATTTCCCTTTCTGTTGACTTTCTATTGATGCTGTCTTTTCTCAGGTGAGAGTGACGGTGTTCCCAGAGCGTCGTGTGGCTCAGTACGGAGGACTCCCATGGTGGATCATCCTGGTAGCCATCTTGTTAGGGCTGCTGCTGCTCGGCCTGCTGGTCTTCCTGCTGTGGAAGGTAAGTCTAGGAGAGCGCGGATAAATGTCACTGTTTACAGTATATACAGTATGAATACACACACGTGTGTGTGCGCACACACACATACACACACACACACACACTAATGCAATTGCTTCTCTTTAGTGCGGTTTCTTCGGGAAAAAGAAAGAGGATGTGCCACCCTCTGACAAAGAGAGATTGACGTCTTCTGACGCGTAAAAGAGGGCGAGACGCTGTCTCTGGGGTAAACACACCTATACATGCCCGGGGGCACAGAGGATGGACGGAGACAGTGGCAGACTAACTATCGCTGGAGGGGGGGGGAACGCTTTCGCTAATGAACGAGCGGTTAAGGGGCTCAGAGCTACGAAATCAAATGCAATGGCTTATGACGAGGCAACGGATGGGACGGAATGTTACAGGGCTCCGCTGACAGGTTGCTGTAGAAAAGCACTTCTAGTTTCTGCTTGGAAATGGCCTTCTTTCGAACTGTTGTTGTTGAGTTATGGACGGTTTACATGCATGGCCATGTGGGATGAATGCTTACTTTGGTTGAAAAATCATTATGCCATATATATATATATGAACTGTTCTCCTATCGCTCCAAAGACCTTCTGGTTTGGTCCTTGCCGTCTTCATCTCTCTCAGTCTCTGGTTTCTGCTTCTGTGGTTGCCATTGGAACTTCAAGCACTTCCTGTCTGAAGGCTCTGAAGTGGTTCTCTCTCAGCCTTGGTTATTAGGGGCGTTGCTACATCACAGCTTTCTGCATGTCGGACCACCGATGGCTCTGTATCGCCTCCTACTGTTCAAGAGCCTCACTCACATCTCTGCCCTTAAAGGGATAGCACACCCCAAAATCAAACATTGTTTAGACTTTTCATACTTTGATGTGAGGGTGAGCTATTCCTTTCATGTTGTTGAGAGGCTCCAAACTGCTCGTTACTGATTTTCTATGTGCTGTTTTTTTTTTGTGTGTTTGTTGCCGCCAACAGTGTGGGTTTTTCAGACGCTCCAAGTACGACAGCGTTCCCAGTTATAATGCGGTGCGGATACAAAAGGAGGAGAAAGACCAACTGGGAAGTCTGGAAAAGAAAGCCTGGATAACGAGCTGGAGTGAGAACGAGAGTTACTCTTAACAATGGTGGAACGCTGGAGCTCCCGTTCCCACAGACATTGATCTGACGATTCCAAGGCCCCGCGCCACAGTGTGGACACAAAAAAAAATGTAGGAAAAAAAACTATTTGTAGAAAAGCTTTATTTGTGTACTTTAAGGACAGATGGCGACGATACAGTACAACAGCAGGTTAGATAAGGTGAAATAACAATTCATCAAATTGTCCCTTTTTGGGGATCAATTAAGTAGTACCTTGTCTGATTGAATTTTATCTTGATAGTAACATCCATGTTGATCACTGGACAAAAAGAGAAGATTGTTGTGTGTTCTTTAACATTTTGAGTCAAGAATCCCAGCTGTCCCTCTTTCAAAGCTCTGGACATTGTTTTGTAAATGTACACTTACGGAACAGGCTAGAGTGTTTTATATGTTTTGTATATTTTGAAGAATGTGTATTTATTGTATGAGGAGAATGTTACCTACAAAGTACTCCACTGGCCAAATCATTTTTCATGAGTTTTTTTTCTCCAAGATATGGAAGGATGGATGCCTCAAATCACAAATCATCTCAAAGCCATTTGGGTGTAAGGACAGTTCTACACATTTCTCATGTTTAACTGGGGCCATTTTTCATCAGGTTATAGCAGGAGCTAATCAACAGCTTTCCCATTCAATCTTTCGGTTTTATTTATATCCATGTACTAACGTCACCATCCATAACTGCTCAGAGAGAAACGTTGTGAACTTCTAAGTATTCGATTGTTGAGATGGACCAGTGAAGCAGAGTGAGTGAGTGGGGAAACTACATATTGTGGTTCTTCTAATCGGTCACGTTAAATCAGTGTTCATTTCAAGGAAGTGAAGAAATTCTGTGTTTTTTTTGTTGAAGAAGTATTTAAACAGGGCCCATTCAATGACTTAACGTGGAGGATTTGTCCAGTGACAGCTGTTGACAATGTAAAGTAAAAGTGTGAAAAATTGCCATGATTTTGCTAAATAAATGTTTTTACATCCTGTACAAATTCACATCCATCTTTTTTCTTTCATACACTTTGTTACTTTTATTACATCGTGGAAATGAAATTTAACCTAAATGTTAAAATGCAGTCTTTACAGTCAGAAGTTAAGTCTAAGATTGAAACATGATTTATTAACGCATGTAAAACATTCACAGCTTAAAATACAATATAGTGCTTAAATGTCATCAGCTGTACAACATGCATATAGAAACGTCTATACATAGCAACAAAACACTTAAAAATAAATAAAGTATATTTCCCCAGTCGCGGTGAGCCTAATGGAAGTAGGACTTCTCAGATAAAAAGTTGTGATTGAAGATCGTTTAGGGGTCAGAGTGCAGACTTCAGCAGAGTGACTCTGTTCTGACCTTTTTACCACCACGCCTGTCCTCCCTTCCCGCCTTCTCCCTTGTCTCCTTTCCTTCACTCTCCTTTTCCTCGCTCTCCATTCCCTTCACTCTCTCCTTCTCCAGAGTCTTCCTCATCTCCTTCAGCCTTCTTCTCAGAGCAGCACGGTCACTCTGACTGCACACCCCCAGAGCCTAAAGAAAGAGGGGGGAGGGGAGACTTTACTTTATGTGAAACTATGGGCTGATCCATATGGAATGAAATCATTCATCTAAGGGACGCGTCACAATACTCTTCACTAGCCCCCTTTCCTAGCTGGTCACTGATCAGGGAAGCCCATTCAGTCCTTTCATTTATCAGAACACTGAAGACAGAAGGTGAGGAGAGGATGATGTCTAACAGTATTAAGACATAGCCCTCGACTCGCTGTACCTACTTTGAGTTTGTTGTTGTCCAGATTGAGGAGTTGCAGCCCATCCACACCATTGGCTGTGAACTTTGCTGCATATTGGTCCATGCTAATGCCAATCAACCACAGACAGACCTGCTGATTGGTCCATTGGTCCAGGGGTCGGCTTTGCCATTGATTATCGTTACCAACTAGGACAGAGTCACCGTCCAGAGTCTATAGAGAGGGACAGACAGATAGTTTGACACAAACCCAAAACAGTTAAAAACAAACACCTTAATATTCCATCACATTCTGGGTCGTTCGGGGGGAAGTAAACCACAATCCAGCCATATGAGCCGAGGAGAAAACAATCAGGGAATGGTAGAAAACTGGAGCAGAAATCAGGTCAGAGAGAAGGGCGATAAAGACAGAGAGAAGTGGAGAGAGGACAGAGTGAGAAATAGAGGGAGACCATGTGAGAGACGGAGAGACGCACCTCTGAGGAGGAGAAGGTGAGAGTTTGAGAGCGCCCAGAGAGAGACAAATCTGATAGCATCCCTGACAGGAGAGCAGAGCTGGTACTCCCTGCGTCTGCAACACTCAGTCTCTAGAATGAGCAAAGACATGTGACTCACACACACTGTAAAGTGCACACTTGCACACACAACCAACCGCACACAGTCAAGAGCGAGTACAGTACAAAATGAAAGGCCCCAGGTGAAATAAGCATGCAAAATTCATAAGCCACATACATTATTGAGTTGGACAAGTGCTTTGAGCCAAAATGAAATGTGAAGTCCAGGGTAGTCGGAGATAAAAGCCCAGGTGTGCGAATGCGTGCCTCCCCTCTCACCTGGCAGTCTCTACTGCCCCCGGTGGTCATGTAGGGTAGACTGCTGCTGGAGACCGATCTAAGCTTCTCTCTCTCCCTCTTCAGCCTCTCCCGCCCTCGCTCCCCGAACCAGGAGAAGGGCAGGCAGGAGGGCATGGAAGTGACAGAGCCTGAGGGAGATACACCACTGCTGGGGTTATCTACCAGGTCACCACACGAACCCCTGGGGACAGAGAAAGACAACACAACAGTCAAAGAGGCAGAAACACTTCAAAGAAGAAATGTAATGTGTGTGTAAATATACATTTCTGTACATGGTGTGTGTATAGTATTGACTGGACCCCGTTTTCTCTGCTAGTTCCGTAGTGTGTATACTATTTGTTTTACCTGTGGTCCAGGGACCTTCTCTCGTTCTTCTCCTTCTCACTCTTCCTGCCTCTGCTGAGAGACTTGCGGAGGCTGCTAGAGGGCAGAAGAACAGAGGTTAGAGGACAAGGTGGAACTATTACCACATTTCCCATACATGCACTACATGACCAAAAGTATGTGGACACCTGCTCGTCGAACATCTCATTCCAAAATCATGGGTGTTAAATATGGAGTTGGTCCCCCCCGTTTGCTGCTATAACACCCTCCACTCTTCTGGGAAGGCTTTCCACTAGATGTTGGAACATTACTGCAGGGACTTGCTTCCATTCAGCCACAAGAGCATTAGTGAGGTCAGGCACTGATTTTTGGGCGATTAGGCGAGGTAAGGCACTGACTCTGTCCTCGAACCGCTCTGGCTCACAGTCAGCATTCCAATTCATCCCAAAGGTGTTCGATGGGGTTGAGGTCAGGGCTCTGTGCAGGCTAGTGAAGTTGTTTCACACAGATCTCGACAAACCATTTCTGTATGGACATCGCTTTGTGCACAGGGGTCGTGTTCTGTGAGCTTGTGTGGACTACCACTTCGCGGCTGAGCCGTTGTTGCTCCTAGACATTTCCACTTCACAATAACAGCACTTACAGTTGACTGGGGCAACTCTGGCAGGGCAGAAATTTGACAAACTGACTTGTTGGAAAGGTGGCATCCTATGACGGTGCCACGTTGAAAGTCACCGAGGTCTTCAGTAAGGTCATTCTACTGCAAATGTTTATCTATGGAGATTGCATGGCGGTGTGCTCGATTTTCTACACCTGTCAGCAACGGGTGTGGCTGAAATAGCCGAATCCACGAATTTGAAGGGGTGTCCACATACTTTTGTATGTAGTGTATCTTATCTGCTCAGAAGTGCCTAGGGGAAAGGGGTTAGGGGTTGGTTTGAGAATGAGCTTGCTGTACACTACAACTACACGAGGATCTGGTGAGCAACCTACCTGAAGTCAGGGAATCTTCTCTTTGATTTGTGTGTGGCAGAGGAGTTGTCCTCTTTCGAGGGAGACTGGTCTGGCTGGGGGGTGAGGAGAGAGGATGGGGGATGGGACTGGGGGGTGAGGGCAGACAGAGAGGTGGTGCTGGAGTGGAAACGGTCACCTCCTGCCGAGAATGAACGTCCCACTTCTCGGGGTGTGCTCGCAGTCAGAGATTGGCTCTTCCCGTCACAGGCCTGAATCTGGTCTTCCTCACCCTACAGGGAGTGATAGAACATTCAGTATGTCAATGGAATGTGTGTGGGGTATGTGTGTGATATATATAATTATCTGACCGGTCTCCTGAAGGACTCTCTGAGTTTGTCTCGTGAGGGAGGGTGTCTCTTGGTTTTCTGGGCGAGCTGTGCTCTGGCCCTGTGAGCGCTCGTGTCCAGCCGACCCGTTTCAGGCACAGCAATGCTCCAGTCTGCACCTGATACAAACATACAGTCTGAGAGGCTCAATACACAAAGATACACACATGCTCGCACACACAGACACATGCTACCCGAGGGGCAGTGTCTTACTTGAGGTAAATGAGGTGTCCAGCGGTTGGTTGTCAATCTCAGGGACCGCCTCCCCTCGCTCCAGGGGACCAATCTGAACAGAGGAAAAGAAAACACTTCTCACTCAGGTAGTAGCTGTGCACAATAGTTTACGTCATCTCCTCCAGTCTCACCTGTCTCTGTAGTCTATCCACGGTATCTCTGTGTCTCCTCTCGGTCTCCTCCATCTCTCGCCGCAGCTCCTCCTCTCTCCTCTCACTCTCCTTCTCTCTGCACGGGGACAGAAGGAGCATCAGACAGAGAGAAATATACTTTCTAAACACGCAGTGAAAGTTCCTAATTGGCTCACAGGGGCATTTTCATGGTGGACTACATTACCCAGAGCTCACCTGTGTTGGAATTCCCTCAGCAGTCTCTTGGCCTTGCTGTATTTGACCTCTAGGCTGTCGAATTGGCTCTGAGTGTCAGCCAATCGCTGGTTCACAATCCTGCACAGAGCCTGGGCCTCCTGCCAGTACCTAGAAGAACAATCACATTCTCCCTCATCACCATCAGCATTTATATCACCGCCGTCATCATTTCCCATCGCCATCACACTAAATGAGTGACTGGTAGATCAGTGTAATTGACGATTACTTCTCTAGTTGGTCAGCCTTCTCCTCTCCCTCCTGGACACTCTGCTCCAGCTCATCCTGACGACTCTCCCACACGGCCCGCTGCTCCTCACAAACCCTCAGCTGGAGGACAAACAGGTGGGTAAAACAGTTCCCTAGCCCCATGCCACGAACCCCATTCATCTAGCCCTCATCCCTAGACAGTAGACACTCCCCCTGAGACACATCCCCTACCCAGTCTACTAAGCACCCAGACAAAAACTATCCACTTCAGTTCCAACACCTTGAAGACGCCGCCTTCCCTTTCCCCAAATCACTCAATTGAACAATGCCACCGGTAAAAAAGGGCCTACATTAGATCGCTTTAACCAATGCTGACATGTCAGATCTGATCAGTGATAACACAGGGAAGACGGACAAGAAGAAGGTCTATTTTCAAGGTTATTGGAACATGGCACCTGTACTAATAACTCAAGACTGTAGACAGGGACGTCTCATAGAGAGCTAAATGAGTCTGTTCTGAGAGGGAGGAAGTGTGTGTGTGTGTGTGTGTTAGCATGCGTTTTGACAGTCTCGTCAGTGTGACCTACCTTCTCCTGGGCTAGGCAGAGTTGGTCTGATCTGGTCCTGAGCTTTAATTGGAGCTGAGGAGAGACCAGTACACACTTGAAAACACTTCACACAACGCAACTTAAATAACACTTTTTAACACCAAAGCCTATCAGAGTCCCTCAGATCTCCAGACACTAGCATCTGTTCTGGGACCAGGAACATAATGCTTTTTGAGGCGGTAACGGAGTACGTTTTCACCAGAGTGCGCACACACACAAAATACTGGACTTCAACACATCTGACTGACACACCTGTTTGTATTTAAGGCAGAGCTGGGTTGAGTCCAGGCTGGTTAGGTCTTCCTCTTCCTCATCTTCATCCTCTGTAAGGAGATCTTCCTCTCTCTCATCCACTGTGCTCAGCCCCAGAGCGCCATCATCACCTCCATTTAGCAACTGAGATGCATAAAACGCCCACACACAGGTACAACCAATAAGGAATGCTTATGTACAGGGCCTTCAGAAAGTGGTCACACCCCTGGACTTTTTACACATTTTGTTGTGTTACAGCCTGCATTTTAAATGGATTAAATTGAGATGTCGTGTCACTGGCCTTCACAAAATACCCCATAATGTCAAAGTGGAATTATGTTTTTTGTTATTTTCTTAAATGTAATTGCAAATGAAACTCTGAAATGTCATGAGTCAATATGTAATCAATCGCTTTGTTATGGTGATGCCTAAATAAGGTCAGGAGTATAAATGTACTTAATTCACATAAGTTGCATGGACTCACTGTGTGCAATAGTGTTCAACATAATTTTCCAATGACTACCTCATCTCTGTACCCCACACAATTATCTGTAAGGTCCCTCAGTCGAGCAGTGAATTTCAAACACATTCAACCAAAGTCCAGCGAGGTTTTCCAATGCCTCACAAGGGTACCTATTGGTAGATATATATATATATATATTTTTTTTAACCTATATCCCTTTGAGCATGGTGAAGTTATTAATTACACTTTGGCTGGTGTATCAATACATCCAGTCACTATAAAGATACAGGCGGCCATCCTAACTCAGCTGCCAGAAAGGAAGGAAACCACTCAGGGATTTCACCCTTGAGGCCAACGGTGACTTTAAAACAGTTACAGAGTTTAATGGCTGTGATAGGAGAAAATGGAGGATGGATCAACAGCATTGTAAACTACTAAAAAATACTAAGCTAAATGACAGAATGAAAAGAAGGATGCCTGTACAGATTTTTTCTTCCAAAAAATGCATCTGGTTTTTAATAAGGCACTAAAGAAAAAAACATTCAAAAATACAAAGCGTTATGTTTGGGGCAAATCCAACACGTCACTGAATACCACTCTTCATATTTCCAAGCATGGTGGTGGCTGCATCATGTTATGGGTATGCTTGTCATCGGCAAGGACTAGCAAGTTTTGTTGGATAAAAATAAACAGAATAGAGCCAAGCACCAGCAAAATCCTAGAGGAAAACCTGGTTCAGTCTGCTTTCCAACAGACAATGGGAGACAAATCCATCTTTCAGCAGGACAATAACCCAAAAGACAAGGCCAAATATACACTGGAGTTGTTTACCAATGTTCTTGAGTGGCCTAGTTAAAGTTGACTTAAATTGTCTGTCTAGCAAAACAGTTGAACATTTCTGTCTAGCAATGATCAATAACAAACTTGACAGAGCCTGAAGAATTTAAGAATAATGTGCAAATATTGTACAACCCAGGTGTGCAAAGCTCTTAGAGACTTATCCGGAAAGATTCACAGCTGTAATCGCTGCCAAAGTTGATTCTAACATGTATCGACATAGGGGGTTGGATACTTATCTAATCAAGATGTACACTAAATGACCAAAAGAAAGTGAAGACTTGCACATCAAAAATCTAATTCCAAAATCATGGGCATTAATATGGAGTTGGTCCCCCTTTGCTGTTATAACAGCCTCCACTCTTCTGGGAAGGCTTTCCACAAGAGCATTAGTGAGGTTCGGGCACTGATATTGGGCGATTAAGCCTGGCTCAATGGGGTTGAGCTCAGGGCTCTGTGCAGGCCAGTCAAGTTCTTCCACACCAATTGACAAACCATTTCTGTATGGTCCTCACTTTGTGCATGGGGGCATTGTCATGCTGAAACAGGAAAGGGCCTTCCCCAAACTGTTGCCACAAAGTTGGAAGCACAGAATCTTCTAGAATGTCAATGTATGCTGTAGTGTTAAGATGGCCCTTTATTGGAACTTAGGGGCCCAAACCCTGAAACTTGATAAACTGACTTGTTGGAAAGGTGGCGTCCTATGATGGTGCCACATTGAAAGTCACCAAGCTGTTCAGTAAGGCCATTCTACAACCAATGTTTGTCTATGGAGATTGCTTGGCTGTGTGCTCGATTTTATACACCTGTCAGCAACGGGTGTGGCTGAGATAGCCGAACCCACTAATTTGATGGGGTGTCCACATATTTTTGTATATATAGTGTATTAGTGTTTTGTGTAGATCATGGACAAAAATAAAAAATACATGAAATCCATTTGAATCCCACTTTGTAACAACAAAATGTGGAAAAAGTAAAGGGGTGTGGATACTTTCTGAAGGCACTGTATACACAGTCTCACACCTACCACCACTGTAGGTGGTCTCTTGTCCTGCTCCATGTATACACAGTCTCACACCTACCTCCACTGTAGGTGGTCTCTTGTCCTGCTCCATGTATACACAGTCTCACACCTACCACCACTGTAGGTGGTCTCTTGTCCTGCTCCATGTATACACAGTCTCACACCTACCACCACTGTAGGTGGTCTCTTGTCCTGCTCCATGTATACACAGTCTCACACCTACCACCACTGTAGGTGGTCTCTTGTCCTGCTCCATGTATACACAGTCTCACACCTACCACCACTGTAGGTGGTCTCTTGTCCTGCTCCATGTATACACAGTCTCACACCTACCACCACTGTAGGTGGTCTTTTGTCCTGCTCCATGTATACACAGTCTCACACCTACCACCACTGTAGGTGGTCTCTTGTCCTGCTCCATGTATACAGTCTCACACCTACCTCCACTGTAGGTGGTCTCTTGTCCTGCTCCATGTATACACAGTCTTACACCTACCACCACTGTAGGTGGTCTCTTGTCCTGCTCCATGTATACACAGTCTCACACCTACCACCACTGTAGGTGGTCTCTTGTCCTGCTCCATGTATACACAGTCTCACACCTACCACCACTGTAGGTGGTCTCTTGTCCTGCTCCATGTATACACAGTCTCACACCTACCTCCACTGTAGGTGGTCTCTTGTCCTGCTCCATGTATACACAGTCTCACACCTACCACCACTGTAGGTGGTCTCTTGTCCTGCTCCATGTATACACAGTCTCACACCTACCTCCACTGTAGGTGGTCTCTTGTCCTGCTCCATGTATACACAGTCTCACACCTACCTCCACTGTAGGTGGTCTCTTGTCCTGCTCCATGTATACACAGTCTCACACCTACCTCCACTGTAGGTGGTCTCTTGTCCTGCTCCATGTATACACAGTCTCACACCTACCTTCACTGTAGGTGGTCTCTTGTCCTGCTCCATGTATACACAGTCTCACACCTACCACCACTGTAGGTGGTCTCTTGTCCTGCTCCATGTATACACAGTCTCACACCTACCACCACTGTAGGTGGTCTCTTGTCCTGCTCCATGTATACAGTCTCACACCTACCTCCACTGTAGGTGGTCTCTTGTCCTGCTCCATGTATACACAGTCTTACACCTACCACCACTGTAGGTGGTCTCTTGTCCTGCTCCATGTATACACAGTCTCACACCTACCACCACTGTAGGTGGTCTCTTGTCCTGCTCCATGTATACACAGTCTCACACCTACCACCACTGTAGGTGGTCTCTTGTCCTGCTCCATGTATACACAGTCTCACACCTACCTCCACTGTAGGTGGTCTCTTGTCCTGCTCCATGTATACACAGTCTCACACCTACCACCACTGTAGGTGGTCTCTTGTCCTGCTCCATGTATACACAGTCTCACACCTACCTCCACTGTAGGTGGTCTCTTGTCCTGCTCCATGTATACACAGTCTCACACCTACCACCACTGTAGGTGGTCTCTTGTCCTGCTCCATGTATACACAGTCTCACACCTACCACCACTGTAGGTGGTCTCTTGTCCTGCTCCATGTATACACAGTCTCACACCTACCACCACTGTAGGTGGTCTCTTGTCCTGCTCCATGTATACACAGTCTCACACCTACCACCACTGTAGGTGGTCTCTTGTCCTGCTCCATGTATACACAGTCTCACACCTACCACCACTGTAGGTGGTCTTTTGTCCTGCTCCATGTATACACAGTCTCACACCTACCACCACTGTAGGTGGTCTCTTGTCCTGCTCCATGTATACAGTCTCACACCTACCTCCACTGTAGGTGGTCTCTTGTCCTGCTCCATGTATACACAGTCTTACACCTACCACCACTGTAGGTGGTCTCTTGTCCTGCTCCATGTATACACAGTCTCACACCTACCACCACTGTAGGTGGTCTCTTGTCCTGCTCCATGTATACACAGTCTCACACCTACCACCACTGTAGGTGGTCTCTTGTCCTGCTCCATGTATACACAGTCTCACACCTACCTCCACTGTAGGTGGTCTCTTGTCCTGCTCCATGTATACACAGTCTCACACCTACCACCACTGTAGGTGGTCTCTTGTCCTGCTCCATGTATACACAGTCTCACACCTACCTCCACTGTAGGTGGTCTCTTGTCCTGCTCCATGTATACACAGTCTCACACCTACCTCCACTGTAGGTGGTCTCTTGTCCTGCTCCATGTATACACAGTCTCACACCTACCTCCACTGTAGGTGGTCTCTTGTCCTGCTCCATGTATACACAGTCTCACACCTACCTTCACTGTAGGTGGTCTCTTGTCCTGCTCCATGTATACACAGTCTCACACCTACCTCCACTGTAGGTGGTCTCTTGTCCTGCTCCATGTATACACAGTCTCACACCTACCTCCACTGTAGGTGGTCTCTTGTCCTGCTCCATGTATACACAGTCTCACACCTACCACCACTGTAGGTGGTCTCTTGTCCTGCTCCATGTATACACAGTCTCACACCTACCTCCACTGTAGGTGGTCTCTTGTCCTGCTCCAGACTCTGAGTGATCAGACGAGCCACCTCACTCTCCTCCCCCTGCTTCTCCCGGCCTATCAAAAACCTGCAGTGAGAAACAATGACAAATCCTCAGCCTGTGTTAAGTGGTAAAACAAATTGGCATAGAGAACACGTGTGTGTGTGTATATTTGTATATATATACACACACCTGACAGTGCCAATGGTTTTCTTCAGCATAGTGGCAGCAAACAGCTGTGTGACTCCGACCAGACTGACCCCATCCACCTCCACTATCTGGTCATTCACCTGGACACTGACACACACAGAGAGATACACAGATCTAGGATCAGCTTACAGTATTACACTCGCATCTTACCATTAGAAAGGCATCATTAACCTTAGATCAGATTCTCACCGTCCATCCTGTTGTGTAGCTCCATTCTCTGTGATGGTCTTAACGAAGATGCCCAGCTTCTCCAGACCCTGGTCAGCCCCTACCCCCATCCCTATTATACTGATACCCAGACCCTCATCTCCTACAGACAGGGGAGTTCGACAAAAAAAGAGTAGGTGTAAAAACAAAAGGAGAGAGAGAGAGAGATGGGCTGATAACGGGTGTGAGAGGGAAGGAGAGAGGAATATAAAAAGGAATGGAAGAGGTAAAGGATAGAGGGAGAGAGATAGCAGAGGAGAGAGAGAGAGAGAGAGAGATGGGCTGATAACGGGTGTGAGAGGGAAGGAGAGAGGAATATAAAAAGGAATGGAAGAGGTAAAGGATAGAGGGAGAGAGATAGCAGAGGAGAGAGAGAGAGAGAGAGATGGGCTGATAACGGGTGTGAGAGGGAAGGAGAGAGGAATATAAAAAGGAATGGAAGAGGTAAAGGATAGAGGGAGAGAGATAGCAGAGGAGAGAGAGGGGACCAACCCTTCTCTATCTGGACAGGGAAGAGGTCCATCTTGTCCACTCTCTTCTCCAGTTCATACTCAGCAGAGGCAGACACAGGATCAACGTCATCGTTACGCCTGTCATAGTCCGCATTAGAGTAGGTAAGGAACACCTGAGAGTACACACACACACACACAATTACATCTTTCATAGTCAAGTTTAGTGTGTGTGTGTGTGTATGCCAGTCTTTGGCTTTCTGGGTCCCCCAGATTGTCTACCCGCTCTCTGCCAGCTGGACTTATTGATACCACACCATAGTGTTTATGTTGTCAGATCCTCCAATATGACTGGGGTGTGAGATGGAAACACAAGCTGTAGCAGACGCTTAGTCTTAACACACTAAGCTTTACACACACACACACACACACACACACACAATGCTGAGTCATTGCAAATCCATGTACCGCAGTTCAATCTCAGAGGCAGGGAACGTCTTAGACAAAATGGTCCTCAAAACGGTTAAGAGACTTCATTTGCCAGTAATTAAATCCTAAATACACACTGACCTGGTGAAATGTGTGCCAACAGTGGCATACTCAGTAAGGCTCTCGGAAGACTTGGCAGTTACAGGGGCTGAGATGTCTGGGAGATTTTAGATCCCGACTGGAATCCCTCACACTGAAAATACTCATGTGGAGTCACATACAGTAGGGTAGTTGGATGTTCTATACTGTATTCGAGTCATGGCTCATGCTATACAACTACTGCTGTACACACCTTTTCTATTCATATACTGTTCATACACACCATTGCTATAGACCAGTCAAAACGTTTGGACACACCTACTCATTCAAGGGTTCTTCTTTATTATTTGATTGACTATTTTCTACATTGTGGAACAATAGTGAAGACATCAAACCTATGAAATAACACATATGGAATCATGTAGTAACCAAAGAAAGTTCAATCAAGCCTGTTTTTCGGGAGGTATTGTGTGTAGATTAATGAGGGAAACAACTATTTAATCCATTTTAGAATAAGGCTGTAACGTAATAAAATGTGGAAAAAGTCGAGAGATCTAAATACTTCACGAATGCACTGCATTTCTTCATTTCTTTCTTTTCAGATGACGTGTGTGATGTTTGGTATTGCTACAGTAGGTATTATTACTGCACTGTTGGAGGTAGAAATGCAAGCATTTCGCTGCCCCTGTGATAACATCTGCAAATCTGTGTACACAACCAATAAACGTTGACTTGTTCTTACATCACAGCTGTTCTGAACTGAACACCTGACGGCGCATGAGCTCTTGCCGGTGTCTCCTCCACCTGATGGGTTATAAATATGTCTGTACGGTTCAAATTGTTCTCTGTCTATTCATAAACCCTTCAGCGATTCTACCCATGCTTTTCATTTGACCACAACTAAGGGATTGAGCCATACGTACTCTCCGAATCAAAATCTGGTACCCCTTTATCAAACCCAATTGGGTGAGTGAGTTTTTGTGGTGTTCTTCTAACAATGCGATTGGGTGTGGTGTGGGTGGGGGTTTACCTTGATTGGTGCTGTAGAGAATTTGACCTTCCTTGTCTTAGCAGAATCCTCATTATCCTCATGAGGAAGACCGGGAATCTCATCATATTCAGTAGAGAGCTGCTCCTCTGGATCTGGGGTCAGACATCTTGCGGAGTCCCGTTCCCTGTCTTTCGCGAAGGCCTCATTCTCAATCTCAAGGATGATGGCAGATCCATTCTCCTCCTCTCCTCTCTCGGTGCACCCACTCCCTTCGTCCTTATCCGTCACATCCACTCTCCATCTGCACTTCCTCTCCTCTTCCTCTCTCACTTCTTCCTTTACCCTGAAGTCTATCCCTCGATCCTCTCTTGCCTCCAATCCGGCCTCCTCGTTCCCTTCCTCCTCTCTGCTCTCATCACACATGCTTCCTCTCACCTCAAATTTCTCCTGCTCTCCTGGCTCATCTCTTTCTTCCGTCCCTACCTTCTCGTTCTCCATCTCACTCTTTCCTGTCATCCCCTCTTCTCTAAACTGTCTGCTTTCTTCCGCCATCTGCCCCTCGCTCCATTCGATCTCCTGCTGGTACATGTCTCTCCCTGATTCCTTCTCTCTCACCTCAGAACTGTCATGGAATCCCTCCACACATTCTCTCAACGAGGGTTCAACCATTCTGATTTCCACTGGAGCTTCAACCGTTCTCTGTTCCACCATTTTAGGTTGCACTGTCGGTTCAACCATTCTCTGTTCTACCATTCTAGGCTCCACTCTGGATTCTTCAAACACATCATCTACCAGGTTAAACACATTATCCACCAGGTTATTCACATTGCTCTCCTCCCGCTTGCTTTCCTCTTTCTTTGTGGTCTCCTCTTCTTCCTTTAAGGTGTCCTCATCCTCCTCTCCCTCGTTCCCTTCGCTCTCAGACGACTCGTTCTTCACCTCCACTAGCTCCGCCCTCACAGTCCTAGCCCCTGACTCCTCTGTGGGGGTCAAAGGGTCACCAGGGGTCATGTAAAGCTCACTAGGGTCATTCCCCTCAGACAAAGTCCTGTTGTCAGCATTAGGATTACTAGGGCCATAGAAGTCAGTCTGGTCAGAACAGGGGGAGACTGGGGTGAGAGGACTAGGGGAGTCATAAGAATGGGATGGAGGCTGAGAGTGGGGGGTGCTGGGTGCTGGGCTAGGTGGGTTGAATACATGGGAGCACACAGAGTCCTCACACACACTCCCATCTAACACACTTCCACGACACACACTGCTGCTGTCTGAGGGGTCAGCTGTAATGGAGTGACCATTAACTGGGTGAATGTGTGTAGACAAGCTGGTGTCCAGTGATGAAGTGTGTGTGTGGAGTTCTACGTCGGATAGAGAAATGTGTGTGTGTACGTTGATGGGTTTTCTGTCCTCCCTCTCTTTCCTCCTCTCCCCCTCGCCTTCGCTTTCTGACGTGGATGTCAGCTCATCTCGTTCTGACCTGCTCCTTGCTCTCCCCGTGCCCCCGTCCTCCCCCCTCCCATCCACAGACCCCCTGCTATCTCTGTCAGGGCTGACCTTTAAACTTTGACTCCCGCTGACCGTCTCAAACAGCTTCCGGGTCACAGAGAACTTTTGAGCTAGAGCCGCTCTGTCTATCTCCTCGGCCTTGGACGGTTTATCTAGCATAGATGATTCTACACTGGACATGCTGGTCACACTGCTCCGGACAGAGCTGTAGCTGAGAGGGCATTTGGGTAGGGCCTGAGACAAGGGGTGGATGAGGTGCTGTTGGCTGTCCATCTGGAGGAAGATGTTGTCTCTGATCTTGGTCCCTCTAGGACTGAGGGTCCTACCCCTAGAACACTCACCAGGGCCACTGGCACTGCTGGTCCTGGTGTGAGGGACTGCCATGGGGCCAGGTGAAGGGATAGAGAGGCCCAGGGAAGTAGGTCTCGGCCTGGTCACAGTGTCCAAGGAGTATTTGATGGAGTGGAGGTCAGACTTGTAGGCGTTCCTGTGGGGGGAGGCGCTCCGGCCTTTATTGTCCGTCCGCATCATCTGGGGCTGGAGGCTGGTGGAGAGGTATGAAGCTCAATGAAGGAGTCAAGTTTGCATGTCTCCCTTATTCGATAGGGTTAGAAGGTACCGCTCTGTTTCCAAACAAGTTAAGCTTTAGGACTCCGTCCACTGTCTACAGAAAAACACACTAGGAGAGAGACATGAGTCAGTTAACAACAGAGGAAATTACAATCATGGAATGGCAGTGGTGCTTCTATATTTCATATCAAATTTTGATTTAATGTTTGTTTTTCATAGTCTACTTCCAACTAGGCCTACCTACTAATAATATTGTTCACCTGACACTTCTGCCCATGCGCAATTAGCCGCCTGGGGAAGAGGTTAACTACTTACTAGTAATCATAACAAAACATGTCAAACAAAGTAATAAAACGATAATTAGCCTACAGTCGGGTACTGTTCGTTAACTTCAATCTTATAACCCGAAAATAATAAGGTCCTATTGGTTCTTACCCGTTTGCAAAGCTGAAATACAACAACAACGCATTCAAAAGCAGGTCAATTTGATTCACATCGCTATTCAAGTTGAACAGCACTTATAGGAACCAGTATTATCCCTGCGTCCACGGCTTTACAAACGCCGATTGAATTGTCCAGGGTTCATTGTCGAAATGCCAAACTTTGCAAATCCCACACCTTGCGCCGACAACGCGCGCGCCCTTTACTTACCACCTGGCGCGCTGCCAGAGACCATCAAGCGAAAGTGCGCGTGCACGAAAGACTGCTAGATTTCTCTGCCTCCTCCAGTCTTGTCTCCATCCCATAGAAACGTCTTTGAGAAGGATTTTGCCTGGCATAAGCCTGTGCTCTCAGTATGCTAACAGAGGACAGATGGCGGCTCATGTCACTAACTACTGAAAGTGGATTATCGCACTGTAATCCTGTGTAAACTACCTCAGTGTGAACACTGACAATCATAGAGAGAGAAAGAGAGAGAGGGTGGGTGATGATAATGAATGTAACCCACACTAGGGAGATAGTCTCTTGGGGTTAATGATAGGCCTAATAATTATTTGATTATGCTAATAATGAACCATAGCAGCCCAAATGAGGAGCCCTTCTGATGACTGGTAGTATACCACAGTGGCCTGTATAGGGTATTCAGTCTAAGCATGCATCAGCATGCTGTTTGTCCTGTTTAGTTGGTTGATACCCACAACAGAGTAACTGGCTGTCCAGACTCTTAGCCATATTGTTAGCGGCAGAGGTGACTTAAGGGGATATGAACTGAACAACGCGATATATAATGTGCTGGTCCCACTAATTAGACAAAGAGAGGCACCCTGGCTGATTGCTTTGCTGCTGAGCACATGGAGAATTCAAGTGGAGACAGCTATTAGCCTATCAATCAAACTATTAGTCAATCAATAAATCAATTCCCGTCGGGCTGCATATTAGTTCCCCAAGTGTTATCCACTTCCACGTTGAAACGTACTGTACAGTAAAGTATATTCCCCATTCACAAAAGGAGCTTAAAATGGAGCAGCTTACCTGTAGCCAACCAGCCCTGCCTCTCCTCCTGGCTGGCAGAGAAGAGTGGAACAGAGCAGACTGGGCTATAGAGTATTGGGGCTATGGTGAGTTGTGACCTGGATATGGACCATTCTCCCAGGTGGCACTGGGACCTAGATGATATAAATATCACCCAATCATACAACTACTGTACAGCAGGGGGGATAATGGGGGGAGAAGGATAGAGGAAGAGGAGTGAGAGAGAACTGACTTTGCTGGTAAGTTCTTTGAGAAAAAATGCACTTCCCACAACTGTGATATGTGGTTGTCTCACTTAGCTATCTGAAGATGAATGTAAGTCCCTCTGGATAAGAAAGTTTGCTAAATGACTCAAATGTAAATGTAAGGAGTGAGAGCAATCGAAGTGGGGGAGAGGAGTGAGAGAGAGGGAGGTGGGGGAGAGGAGTGAGAGAGAGGGAGGTGGAGGAGACTAAGGAGGAGAAAGAAAGACTCAAAATGAGGGATAGAGGAGCATTGTTCTCCACAATCCCATAGAGACTGCCATTGAGAGATATAGGATGGGAAGATACAGTGAAACGAAGACGATTCGTATTGGTTCATGACCTTCTGCAAATCTGCCCCCATGTTTGCTTCCTTCTACCCTAACTGTTTCCAGGCCAACTTTGACCTCAGACAAACCAGGAGGGGAAGCCAACAATAATAACAGCAGTGTGTGTGCCTGTCAGCTGTGAGGCTGAGTTTTGGCAGCCAATTGTGACCCAGATGGATATCAATAGATGGCCATATTGAGAGTTTATCACATCCACCAGGGGTCACACAGTTTAGATTATTTTATCAGCAGAACATTCAAAAACACTATTTCTTATGGCTTACTGTGGCAAACACACAATCACTTATCATTGCTGGGGTCTATGGCTCTGAAACACGTACAGCAACATTGCCATCTACTGTTCAGAAGTGCACCTGCTTTAACATTTTAAAAAAGGGTTCCAAAAGGGTTCTTCAGCTGTCCCCATGGAAGAACCCTCTGTAGAAAGGGTTATGAATGGAACCCAAAAGGGTTCTACCTGGCTGGAACCCGAAAGGGTCATCTGAAAAACCCTTTCGATTCTAGACAGAACCTTTTTCTAAGAGTGTAGGCACTCCTAGATCTGAAATGATTGCAGACCTAAAGGTGTAAATACAAAGGGTACAATTCCACCCAGCCTATCAGAAGGCAAGGTGAAGTCATTTAACATATTGCTTAAATATCTTGTGTTTATTGGGTAGGGGTTGGGATACAACATTCCTCTCTCTCTCTCATCTAGTCTGTCTGTCACATACACATGCACATGTGACGTATGCAGTTCACACAGTCCCCCTCTCTGCCATATTAACGTCCTGCAGCCTTGGCTTCCTGTGATGTTGAAGAGGACACATTAATTATACTGGGTTTAAACCTCTTCTTCAGACAGCTGGCACTCTAACCACACACACACACACTTCTTACTCAACAGGTACCCTACGGGGATTCTGATACCTCTCACTAGTATGGGAATCCCAGCTAACATAGTCTGTTCATGTGTGTGTTTCCCCCCCCATCCCTGCACACAGCAGCACTTCCCTTGTCGCCCTCCTCTCTTCATCTTTCATAAGTGGACATCAACAACCCTTCTCTCGCCTTCCCCTCCCTCCTGGAGACTGCACTGCAGGCCAGTGGAGAGCTCTCCCTCCCTATCTTTCTCCCATCCCTCTCATCTCCTTTTACCCCTCTTCCCACCATTTTCTCTCCATCTCCATTACCACCCTGTCTCTCTCCCTCGCTGTTTCTCTCCTCCCTCTTTCTCCCTCTCTTTCTAGGTCTGTTACGAGGAAGTAAAATCTGTGCCTGAAATGACGCAACTACTGGGCCAATAAAGGTATTTTTTGAATGTAAAAAATCTCTCACTCGCCACATGCCTGTAGGGAGTATCTTTTAGCGCTTGCTGAAGCTCAAACACTTCCTGTCCCCCCTCCCTCCTGCTGCAGTGGCACCAGTTCTAGTGGTGACAGCCTATCACAGCTGTATCTCTCCTGTTCTACTGAACTCCGAGAAGCTTGACACAAAATAGAATGACGGTTAATTGTTCATTTGGATCCCCATAAGCTTTTGTAGAAGCAGCAGCTGCTCTTCCACAAAACATTACAAGTAACAAACACTGACAGACAAGGATAGTCACACAAATGTTAAATCCAATCCAACAAAATACAAACAACACAACAACAAAATGATGTATGTGTGTGTTAGAGTGTGCCTGTGTGTGTGTGTGTTAGAGTGTGCCTGATGTATGTGTGTGTTAGAGTGTGCCTGTGTGTGTGTGTGTTAGAGTGTGCCTGATGTATGTGTGTGTTAGAGTGTGCCTGATGTATGTGTGTGTTAGAGTGTGCCTGATGTATGTGTGTGTTAGAGTGTGCCTGTGTGTGTGCTTGTGTAGAATTCGATTTTCATTTCTGTTCATTCTCTTTCTATAACTCTGTGTTCCATTAATTATTTCTCCAAATTCTTTATTTAATAGTGTTCTGTGTGCAATATCTTGAAAAGTATACTGTTCATAAAAACACATTGTCTGTTCCACTTCACTTGTCATTCTATCTGCTGATTATGCTGATTGAGTGATTGATTCTTGACCACTGGGGAGGCCCTAATGATCTGATGGTTGATTGATTTTTCTTTCTACTCCTCCTCCTCTCTCCCTCTTCTTTCCTCAGTTCTAGTCTGAAAGGACAGAATACGTGCAGACAACATCCAGTCATTATGCCTATTATAAACACATACAGGGAGAGGTTTGGTCAAGGACCTGCATCCTTAACAAATCTCTTACACTTTTCAGAAAAAAACATTTTCTAAACCTTTTTTCAAATTATCAACCCAAATGTTTATTTTTTAATTTTTTATTATAGGCAATTATTCAGCAAATAACTTTCACTCGTCTTGTTAATGCTGACTGGAAAGAGTTAGCCCATTGACTAACTACCTTTAACGTCTATTCATGAAGGTATCTTCTGGCCGGGGGAGTTTTGTTAAGGGCCCCGACGCTCGTTCTTAACGTTAAAATTTGATTTGAACATGCAACGCTTGCAGTACGGTTTTGGAAACATAAGGAATGTATTTTTCAGCGAGGAATACTACACAGATAGTACACAAGATACGGCAGTACGAGAAGATGACAGATAGTACCCAAGATATTACAGTACGAGAAGATGAACTATATAGTTAGTGTTCCCACACGGCCATATCTTCATGTTACAGCACTTGTTTTACGTTAGCCAGACAAAAGACAAGAGGTGACCGACCACCTGTGCTAACTAGCTATCTAGCGTGCTCAAACACATGTGTGTACTAAGCGTAACTGGGGAAGAAGTGTAGCAAGAGTGTAGTTCGTCGGCTGAAGGCACACAGCCGCACAGATCTGTGTAAACCCGCTGCAGTAAGTGTATAATTTTTTAATTTGAACTATTCTATCTACGAAAGATAAGTTCCATATGTTTCGAAAACTGTATCACAAGTGACGATTATTGATGTTTCAAAATGTTAAACCTGTGTCGGGATTGTAGATCACATGGTCCCACCGGTAAGGAGTGCTTATAGCTGAGAACTTTTGGGATAGGGAGTTGTTGTTACAACATTGTAAATATACATAATATGACATTTGTAATGTCTTTATTGTTTTGAAACTTCTGTATGTGTAATGTTTACTGTTCATTTTTATTGTTTATTTCACATTTGCATATTATCTACCTCACTTGCTTGGCAATGTTAACACATGTTTTCCCATGCCAATAAAGCTCCTTGAATTGAATTGAGAGGGCAGAATGCCTTGGTTTCTTGGGAGCACAGGTTGGGTACACTCTTAGAAAATGTCAAAAACTTTTCCAGAAAATGTTCAAATCCTCTAGAGATAGAACCTCAAGAGTTCTAGCTATAATTCAAAAAACAACTTCCATGTTTATCAAGCATGATGACAACTCAAGAAAACAGTTTCAAATAAGCACACAATCTGAAGCCATAATCACATGACAAACTATAAACTAGATAAATACAGTTGTTTGAACTTCATAGGCTACCATTTTGTTAGCTAGCGAGGAAAAAGCCACCTCTAAATTCGCCATTTTACAAGATAGGCAACTGGTCTTACAAATAAATATTAATTTGAATGATTGAATATGCCAAATAGAGCTACAGTCGCAGCCTGACGTTCACAATTAACTCATTGTATCTTTTTTATTTCAGTGGGGAGTCAGAGGCAGAGGATCCCTCTTTCTGCTGCTGCTTATAACAACAATGGTTCTCAACTGGTTTTGTCTCGGGACCCAAATGGATCCAGATTGTCTCGGTAGGCCTATACATGTGATTTAGTCTTCATTCTTGCAGATATAAGATTGACTCATGTTTTGTCTCCTCTGTTTTTTCCTCTCAGAAACCAGTCAGACAATATCCCATACAATAACAGTAGGCCAGCTGTTCCATGAAGAAGGCCATAAACCCTCTGAAGGTTGGCATCAAGATTGATGTGGGCTGTACCTAAACTGTTTGGGTTTGAGTCTGCATGACTGTAAAGGACAATACGATCTCAAAACTATGTTGGTATTCTTTTGTGCATTATATTATCTTCTTAGCTAGTACTATTACTATTTTATAGTAGTAGGTTAGCCTAGCCATAATTCATAAATATAGGGAACACATTTGGTTCAGTAGGTGAAGAAGAACCCTTTGGGATTCTATTTGGTTCAGTGAAGAAGACGAACTAGGGTTCTGGTCAAATGGTTCTAATATAGAACTTTTAGGGCTACCATATATACATCAAATTCATAGGACCCATTTTCGGTTCTACTTCTAACCTTTTTTTTCTAAAAGGCTAGGGGCAAGTTGTCAAACCTCAATCTGAGAGGAGAGCCAGTGCGCGAGCGCGAGCTCAGTTTATTAACGGCGCAGCACGGATAACCACGCTGAAGCCGCCCTCCTGTAGCATCTCCCGGTTTCTCAATCACACCCCAGTTCTCGGGAAAGATGGTCGCGGTGGAAACATCCCCCAACTCGTCTCCTTCGGCTGAATGGGTCGGCTGTCTGGATAAAAGGTGCGTAGAAAACATCCCATCCTCTCGGCCATGGCATCCTCGTGGCAGTCTAAACGCCTGGAAAAACACCCCCCAACGAATTCGTGTTCGATTCATTCATCAGCGTCAACGTGACAAATCGTAAACGGCCATCTCTGCATGCGTGGGTGAGTGAGAGATGTGTTATTGCGTATCAGACGTCATTGACATCTTCATCTATTCGGTCGCGGTACAAATCAAAGCCAATTTCTAGGCTACTATTCGTTGTGGCTTTAACGTTACCCTTGTGTGTTTGTCCATTTTGGTAGTCGTCGACAAAGGCGTTGTAGGTTGATGGTCTTCTGGTTCACTGGTTTATCCTCTTCACCACCGCAACGTTGTCACATTTTTATTGCCAACGCTGCCTACACGCATAAGTCAGGGTATGCATTAGATTGAGACAGAACTTCACAGTAGCATGTGCAGATTTTATTAGCCTACAAAGAATAGTGTATAGGCTTGGTTTATTTCGGGCGTGAAGCAAGCACGAGCCAGTCCAGTCTCCTCTTTGAAGAGTCATTTGTCAGCCAGCTGCCTATGTGGACTGTCTGCTGCCAGCCATTCAACACACACACCAAAGGAGATGGGTGGCACCGTAATTGGGGAAGACGGGCTCGTAGTAATGACTGGAATGAATGTAATGGTAATCACTTATCAAACACACGAATGGCATTTCTATTATTTTCCGGAGAATGCATTGACCCTCTAGTTGGTTATCTCTTTTATACTGTGGCTATAATTGAACACATTTACTGCTACAAATGTGTTCAACATCCACTGAAGTAGCTAGCAAGTTTTAGCTAGCAAGTTTACTACACTGAACAAAAATAAACGCAACATGTAAACTGATGGCCCCATTGTTTCATGAGCTGAAATAAAATACCAGGAACGTTCCATTCGCACAAAAAGCTAATCTCTCAAATTATATGCACAAATTTGTTTACATCCCTGTTCTCCTTTGCTAAAATAATTCATCCACCTGACAGGTGTGGCATATCAAGACGCTGATTAAACTGTATGATCATTACACAGGTACACCTTGTGCTCTGGACAATAAAAATACACTCTAAACGGTGTCACACAACACAATGCCACAGATTTTTTTTAGTTTTGAGGGAGCGTGCAATTGGCATGCTGACTGCAGGAATGTACATCAGAGCTGTTGCCAGATAATTGAATGTTAATTTCTCTACCATAATCCACCTCCAATTAAATTATAGAGAATTTGACAGTATGTCCAACTGGCCTCACAACCGCAGACCATGTGTCAACCACGCCAGCCCAGGACCTCTACATCCGGCTTCTTCACCTGTGGGATCGTCTGAGACCAGCCACCCGGACAGCTGATGAAACTGTGGGTTTGCACAACTGAAGAATTTCTACACAAATGGTCAGAAACCATCTCAGGGAAGCTCCTCTGCGTGCTCGTCGCCCTCATCAGGGTCTTGACCCGACTACAGTTCAGCGTCGTAAACGACTTCAGTGGGAAAACTCTCCCCTTCGATGGCCACTGGCATTGCAGACCGTGTTTATGGCGTTGTGTGGGCAAGCGGTTTGCTGATGTCAACGTTGTGAACAGAGTCCCCTGTGGTGGCGGTGGGGTTATGGTGTGGGCAGGCAAGAGCTTGAGACAACGAACACAATTGCATTTTATCGATGGCAATTTGAATGCTTAGAGATACCATGAGATCCTTATTAAGCCCATTGTCCTGCCATTCATCCGCCACCATCACCTCATGTTTTAGCGTTTTAGCATAGTGCCTAAGAACAGCCCTTAGCCGTGGTATATTGGCCATTTACCACACCCCCCTCGTGCCTTATTGCTTAATTATAACACTCACAGCTTTCCAAGAAAACAAAACAGACATTTAGTGTCTTTACATATATTTTACAGGCTATTTATACAGAAAAAGGGTATAAAACCTCTGTAAACTATTTACAATTATGACAATATTTTAGGTTGCAACATAATTTCTGAAATATCACATCTTATTTTCCTTTAAGTAAAATTAGGAAATGGAATTTAACCCCTTAAAAGAAAAAGAAAAATACATGAGGAAATGCAATCACCTACGCCTTTACTGCCATTCATTTGAATTAGACTTGTTTGGATTACTCCCTGACTACAATGGCTGCCATTTTCACACCATTCCGGCACTTTGAGGGTATACAGTGTCCTCGGAAAGTATTCAGACCCTTTGACTTCTTCCTCATTTTGTTACATTACAGCCTTATTCTAAAATGGATTAAATCGTTCCCCCCCCTCAATCTACACACAATACCCCATAATGACAAAGCAAAACCAGGTTTAGAAATTTCAGCAAAAAAAAAATCTGATTTACATAACTATTCAGACCCTTTACTCAGCAAACCTCTCAATCCTCTCTGTCAGGTTGGATGGGGAGTGTTGCTGCAGAGCTATTGTCCTGAAGCCACACTTGCGTTGTCTGGGCTGGGTGCTGAGAGTTGTTGTCCTGTTGGACATTGAACCCAGTCTGAGGTCCTGAGTGCTCTGGAGCAGATTTTCATCAAGGATCTCTTTGTGCTTTGCGCCATTCGTCTTTGCCTCGATCCTGACAAGTCTCCCAGTCCCTGCCGCTGAAAAACATCTCCATAGTATGATGCTGTCACAAACCATGCTGGTTTCCTCCAGACGTGACGCTTGGCTATCAGGTCAAAAAGTTTCATCTTGGTTTCATCAGTCCATAGAATCTTTTTTTCTCATGGTCTGAAAGTCTTGAGGTGCCTTTTGGCAAACTCCAAGCAGACTGTCATGTGCCTTTTACTGAGGAGTGGTTTCCATCTGGCCACGCTACCATAAAGGCCTGATTGGTGGAGTGCCACAGAGATAGTTGTCCTTCTGGAAGGTTCTCCCATTTCCAGAGGAACTCTAGAGCTCTGTCTGAGGGACTATTGGGTTCTTGGTCTCCTCCCTAACCAAGGCCCTTCTCCCCCGATTGCTCAGTTTGGCCGGGCGGCCAGCTATAGGAAGAGTCTTGTTGGTTCCAAACTTCTTCCGTTTAAGAAGATCCACTGTGTTCTTGGGGATCTTCAATTCTGCAGAAATCTTTTGGTACCCTTCCTCAGATCTGTGCCTCGACACAATCCTGTCTCGGAGCTCTACGGACAATTACTTTGATCTCATGGCTTGGTTTTTGTATAGACAGGTGTGTGCCTTTCCAAAGGTGTGTGCCTTTCCAAATCATGTCCAATCTAGTGAATTTACCACAGGCGGACTCCAATCAAGTTGTAGAAACATCTCAAGGATGATCAATGGAAACAGGATGCGCCTGAGCTCAATTTCGAGTCTCATAGCAAAGGGTCTGAATACTTATGTAAATAGGGTGTTTCTGTTTTAATATTTTTTTGAAATGTGCAAAAAAAAATGAAAACCCTGTTTCTGCTTTGTCATTATGGAGAATTGTGTGTAGATTTCTGAGTATTTAAAAATAAAAATAAAACATTTTAGAATAAGGCTGTAACGTAACAAAATGTGGAAAAAGTCAAGGGGTCTGAATACTTTCCGTAGGCACTGTATAATAGGGTCTCTGGTCAGAGTATAGAATACTGTACTATCCATTAGGAAAGCTGGGGAGTGTTTTGATGTTGATGTTTGATGTTTTAAATTCCATCTGTGTGGATGGAGGATAAAAGAAAGAACCCATTTAATCTGTGCAGTGCTCGCGCACATCGCAACAATCCATTCCTATATCTATCCTCATTATAATGACACATCCACAGGTAACCATTGGCAACTTGAGCTCATTGCTCTCTCTTTCTCGCTCTCTCCGTTCTGTGAGATGCAGTGAGAAAAAGAGATGCTTCTAATGGGCATCATGAGGCGTCCTCCCAAGAGTAAAGTGCCATCCTTTCCTTGGAATGCTGACAGGGGATTTGGTCAGTGTAGCTGAAGGAAAGGAAGCCATGTTAGGAGGCTGAGATGCAGCCTATCTGCATCTCTCCTGGTGGTGGAGATAAGGTTACAGTGGACATGCTGGACGCGCAAACACAAGCGCAGGCACACACAGTGTACAAATCAATAAGCCCAGGCAGCAATGCTAAATCAGCTGTTTGTTACCGACAGCTACTTTAAGTGTGTGTGTTAGTGGTGCGCTGGTCAGCTGTTTGTAACACCCACACTCTCCTGCAATTGCTAATAACCCATCCACAACCGCCCGACTATATCTGATCAAGTAAACGTTTGATGCCTGCACCCAGCCCTAAACCGCTAATATAGAAAATGTGCTGTAGGCTACAGTCAGAGACGGCGGAAATGTTTTTTTGACGGGGTGCCAGATTTTTTTGTTGTTGCTTGATATAGATATTTCTGCTATACAGTGCATTTGAAAGTATTCAGACCCCTTCCCTTTTCCCACATGTTGATATATTACAGGCTTATTCTAAAATTGATTAAATGGCCAGAGCCTGGACTTGAACCCAATCGAACATATTTATTTATTTTAATTTTTTAATTTTACCTTTATTTAACCAGGTAGGCAAGTTGAGAACAAGTTCTCATTTACAATTGCGACCTGGCCAAGATAAAGCAAAGCAGTTCGACAGATACAACGACACAGAGTTACACATGGAGTAAAACAAACATACAGTCAATAATACAGTATAAACAAGTCTATATACAATGTGAGCAAATGAGGTGAGAAGGGAGGTAAAGGCAAAAAAGGCCATGGTGGCAAAGTAAATACAATATAGCAAGTAAAACACTGGAATGGTAGTTTTGCAATGGAAGAATGTGCAAAGTAGAAATAAAAATAATGGGGTGCAAAGGAGCTAAATAAATAAATAAATTAAATACAGTTTGGAAAGAGGTAGTTGTTTGGGCTAAATTATAGGTGGGCTATGTACAGGTGCAGTGATCTGTGAGCTGCTCAGACAGTTGGTGCTTAAAGCTAGTGAGGGAGATAAGTGTTTCCAGTTTCAGAGATTTTTGTAGTTTGTTCCAGTCATTGGCAGCAGAGAACTGGAAGGAGAGGCGGCCAAAGGAAGAATTGGTTTTGGGGGTGACTAGAGAGATATGGAGCGTGTGCTACAGGTGGGAGATGCTATGGTGACCAGCGAGCTGAGATAAGGGGGGACTTTACCTAGCAGGGTCTTGTAGATGACATGGAGCCAGTGGGTTTGGCGACGAGTATGAAGCGAGGGCCAGCCAACGAGAGCGTACAGGTCGCAATGGTGGGTAGTATATGGGGCTTTGGTGACAAAACGGATTGCACTGTGATAGACTGCATCCAATTTGTTGAGTAGGGTATTGGAGGCTATTTTGTAAATGACATCGCCAAATTTGAGGATTGGTAGGATGGTCAGTTTTACAAGGGTATGTTTGGCAGCATGAGTGAAGGATGCTTTGTTGCGAAATAGGAAGCCAATTTCTGGAGAGACCTGAAAATAGCTGTGTAGCGATGTTCCCCATACAACCTGACAGAGCTTGAGAGAATCTGCAGAGAAGAATGGGAGAAACTCCCCAAATACAGGTGCGCCAAGCTTGCAGCGTGATACCCAAGAAGATTTGAGGCTGTAATCACTGCCAAAGGTGCTTCAACAAAGTACTGAGTAAAGGGTCTGAGTACTTATGTAATTAAGGTTTCTGTTTTTTATTTTGAATACATTTGCAAACATTTCTAAAAACCTGTTTTTGCTTTGTCATTATGGGGTATTGTGTGTGTATATTGATGAGAACAAATAACTATTTAATCCATTTCAGAATAAGGCTGTAACGTAACAAAATGTGGAAAAAGTCAAGGGGTCTGAATACTTTCTGAGTGCACTGTAATAATTTCCGACATTTTGGTAGGCTAGTTGTTAGTCACCTTGTCTAATTAGGTAGGCCTACATGCAGCTTCTCTTCTTTCATTATATGTTGCCCTACAAGACTAAATAAACCCTTTCTCATCAGAATGTCATAAATCAATAGAATGAATGCTTCAGTCTAGTTGACAACGGTCAAGTTCTGTCATCTCCGCTTCTTTCGCAGTGCAAAGATGTTTACTGTAGGGACCGGGAATAAAATGCAATAGGCCTAACGCAATCCCCCCAAAAAGGGAAAGATTTTCAGTGCAAAATTTCCAAATAACATCAGTTTGACCAGTTGTATGGAAATAGAAAGCTATGAAAATGACCTAACATGTTTCTAATAAGATTTCAGATCGGCTTGGATCTAAACCAGGCCAGAACTTGTCCGTGTAGACCAATTTGGGTTTCCAATCTCTCCAAAAGAATGTGGTGATCGATGGTATCAAAATCAGCACTAAGGTCTAGGAGCACGAGGACAGATGCAGAGCCTCGGTCTGATGCCATTAAAAGGTAATTTACCAAGTGCAGTCTCAGTGGGGTTGAAAACCAGACTGAAGCATTTCATATTTTTGAGAGGAATGGAAGAATCGATATAGGCCGATAGTTTTTTATATTTTCTGGGTCAAGGTTTGGCTTTTTCAAGAGAGGCTTTATTACTGCCACTTTTAGTGAGTTTGGTACACATCCGGTGGATAGAGAGCTGTTTATTATGTTCAACATCACACATAACATACACATAACATACACATAACATAGCATAACACACACATACCATAGCTGGCACTGCTATTAGCCTATCCTCTTTTTCCACTTCACCAAATTTTTCCAAAACATACATTTTCTGGCCCTCCCTTCAATTTATTTTAAACTCTGTTTTGCAGCTTTTCTCTTATTAAGTTAAAACACTCTACAATCTAAGCCGGGGGGGTTCTACTAAGCTATTACATTTACATTTAAGTCATTTAGCAGACGCTCTTATCCAGAGCGACTTACAAATTGGTGCGTTCACCTTAAGACATCCAGTGGAACAGCCACTTTACAATAGTGCATCTAAATATTTTAAGGGGGTGAGAAGGATTACTTTATCCTATCCTAGGTATTCCTGAAAGAGGTGGGGTTTCAGGTGTCTCCGGAAGGTGGTGATTGACTCCGCTGTCCTGGCGTCGTGAGGGAGTTTGTTCCACCATTGGGGGGCCAGAGCAGCGAACAATTTTGACTGGGCTGCGCGGGAACTGTACTTCCTCAGTGGTAGGGAGGCGAGCAGGCCAGAGGTGGATGAACGCAGTGCCCTTGTTTGGGTGTAGGGCCTGATCAGAGCCTGGAGGTACTGAGGTGCCGTTCCCCTCACAGCTCCGTAGGCAAGCACCATGGTCTTGTAGCGGATGCGAGCTTCAACTGGAAGCCAGTGGAGAGAGCGGAGGAGCGGGGTGACGTGAGAGAACTTGGGAAGGTTGAACACCAGACGGGCTGCGGCGTTCTGGATGAGTTGTAGCTATGTGGAATTGTTTTAAGAAGGCCCTACCAAGGATCATTTAGCTATTTGATTTTTGAATTTTATGACCCCTTGAAGGATCAAAAAATATTTGATACATTTAATTTGGCCTTATTGCTATTAGCCCATACAAACGCTTTGAATAATCGATTTATTACATGTAACAGATGGTTCCCCCCAAATATCGAAGGGAAGTTTGTTCTGAAGTGTCTGTCCTTATATCTGAGAAATATATGAAAGATCAAGAAACATAAACTCATCAAAAAAAGAAACGTCCTCTCACTGTCAACTGCGTTTTATTTTCAGCAAACCTAACATGTGTAAATATTTATATGAACATAGAAATATTCAACAACTGAGACGTAAACTGAACAAGTTCCACAGTCATGTGACTAACAGAAATGGAATAGTGGGTCAAAATCAAATGTAACAGTCAGTATCTGGTGTGGCCACCAGCTGCATTAAGTACTGCAGTGCATCTCCTCCTCATACACTGCACCAGATTTGCCAGTTCTTGCTGTGAGATGTTACCCCACCCTTCCACCAAGGCACCTGCAAGTTCCCGGACATTTCTGGGGGGAATGGGAGCCCTCACCCTCTGATCCAACAGGTCCCAGACACGTGCTCAATGGGATTGAGATCCGGGCTCTTCGCTGGCCATGGCAGAACATGGACATTTCTGTGTTGCAGGAAATCATGCACAGAACAAGCAGTAATGCTGGTGGCATTGTCATGCTGGAGGGTCATGTCAGGATGAGCCTGCAGGAAGGGTACCACAATGAGGGAGGAGGATGTCTTCCCTGTAACGCACAGCGTTGAGATTGCCTGCAATGACAACAAGCTCAGTCCGACGATGCTGTGACACAGCCCCAGACCATGACGGACCCTCCACCTCCAAATCGAACCTCGGTGTAACGCTCATTCCTTCGATGATAAGCGCAGTCAAAACTGCGACTCGTCAGTGAAGAGCACTTTTTGCCAGTCCTGTCTGGTCCAGCAACGGTGGGTTTGTGCCCATAGGTGATGTTGTTGCCAGTGATGTCTGTTGAGGGCCTGCCTTACAACAGGCCTACAAGCCCTCAGTCCTCTCTCAGCCTATTGTGGACAGTCTCAGCACTGATGGAGGAATTGTGCGTTCTTTGTGTAACTCGGGCAGTTGTTGTTGCCATCCTGTACCTGTCCCGCAGGTGTGATGTTCGGATCTACCGATCCTGTGCAGATGTTACACGTGGTCTCCCTGTAGCGCTGTCTTTGGCATCTCACTGTAAGGACATGACAATTTATTGCCCTGGCCACATCTGCAGTCCTCATGCCTCCTTGCAGCATGCCTAAGGCACGTTCATGCAGATCAGCAGGGACCCTGGGCATCTTTCTTTTGGTGTTTTTCAGAGTCAGGACACTAAAGAGGCCTTTCTACTAACTTTTCATAACTGTGACCTTAATTGTCTACCGTCTGTAAGCTGTTAACGATCGTTCCAGAGGTGCATGTTCATTAATTGTTTATGGTTCATTGAACATGGATGTAAAACAGTGTTTAAACCCTTTACAATGAAGATCTGTGAAGTTATTTTGATTTTTACGAATTTTCTTTAAAAGACAGTGTCCTGAAAAGGGGAAGTTTTTTGTTGTTGCTGAGTGTGTGTGTGTGTGTGTGTGTATATATATACATACAGTTGAAGTCAGAACTTGACATACAGTCGGAACTTTACATATATTTCAACTCAGTTTTTCACAATTCCTGACACTTACTCCTAGTAAACATTCCCTATCTTAGGTCAGTTAGGATCAGCGCTTTATTTTAAGAATGTGAAATGTCAGAATAATAGTAGAGGGATTTATTTCAGCTTTTATTTATTAAACAGTTTACATACACTTAGTGTAACTTGGGTCAAACGGTTCTGGTAGCCTTCCACAAGCTTCCCACAATAAGTTAGGTGAATTTCGGCCCATTCCTCCTGACAGAGCTGGTGTAACTGAGTCAGGTTTGTAGGCCTCCTTGCTCGCACACGCTTTTTCAGCTCTGCCCACAAATTCTCTGTAGGATTTGAGGCCAGGGCTTTGTGATGGCCACTCCAATACCTTGACTTTGTTGTCCCTAAGCCATTTTGCCACAACTTTGGAAGTATGCTTAGGGTCATTGTCCATTTGGAAGACCCATTTGCATCCAAGCTTTAACTGATGTCTTGAGATGTTGCTTTAATATATGCCATCTATTTTGTGAAGTGCACCACTCCCTCTTGCAGCAAAGCACCCCTAAACACGATGCTGCCACCCCCGTGCTTCACGGTTGGAATGGTGTTCTTTGGCTTGCAAGCATCCACATTTTTCCTCCAAACATAACAATGGTAATGATGGTCAAACAGTTATATTTTTGTTTCATCAGACCAGAGGACATTTCTCCAAAAGGTATGATCTTTGTCCCCATGTGCAGTTGCAAACCGTAGTCTGGCTTTTTATTGCGGTTTTGGAGCAGTGGCTTCTTCCTTGCTGAGCGGCCTTTCAGGTTACGTCGATATAGGACTCAGTTTTACTGTGGATATAGATACTTTTGTACCTGTTTCCTCCAGCATATTCACAAGGTCCTTTGCTGTTGTTCTGGGATTGATTTGCAGTTTTCGCAACAAAGTATGTTCATCTCTAGGAGACAGAATGCGTCTCCTTCCTGAGTGGTATGACGGCTGCCTGGTCCCATGGTGTTTATACTTGCATACTATTGTTTGTGCAGATGAACGTGGTACCTTCAGGCGTTTAGAAATTGAACCAGACTTGTAGAGGTCTAAAATTTATTTTCTGAGGTCTTGGCTGATTTCTTTTGATTTTCCCATGATGTCAAGCAAAGAGGCACTGAGTTTGAAGGTAGGCCTTGAAATACATTCACAGGTACGCCTCCAATTGACTGAAATGATGTCAATTAGCCTGTCAGAAGCTTCTAAAGCCATGACATACTTTTCTGGCATTTTCCAAACTGTTTAAAGGGACAGTCAACTTAGTACAAGTAAACTTCTGACCTACTGGAATTGTGATACAGTGAATTATACGTGAAATTACAGTGGGGCAAAAAAGTATTTAGTTAGCAACCAATTGTGCAAGTTCTCCCACTTAAAAAGATGAGAGAGGCCTGTAATTTTCATCATAGGTACACTTCAACTATGACAGACAAAATTAGGAAAAAAAATCTGGAAAATCACATTGTAGGATTTTTAATGAATTTATTTGCAAATTATGGTGGAAAATAAGTATTTGGTCAATAACAAAAGTTTATCTCAATAATTTGTTATATACCATTTGTTGGCAATGACAGAGGTCAAACGTTTTCTGTAAGTCTTCACAAGGTTTTCACACGCTATTGCTGGTATTTTGGCCCATTCCTCCATGCAGATCTCCTCTAGAGCAGTGATGTTTTGGGGCTGTTGTTGGGCAACTCCCTCCAAAGATTTTCTATGGGGTTGAGATCTGGAGACTGGCTAGGCCACTCCGGGACTTTGAAATGCTTTTTACGAAGCCACTCCTTCGTTGCCCGGGCAGTGTGTTTGGGATAATTGTCATGCTGAAAGACCCAGCCACGTTTCATCTTCAATGCCCTTGCTGATGGAAGGAGGTTTTCACTCAAAATGTCACGATACATGGCCCCATTCATTCTTTCCTTTACACGGATCAGTCGTCCTGGTCCCTTTGCAGAAAAACAGCCCCAAAGCATGATGTTTCCACCCCCATGCTTCACAGTAGGTATGGTGTTCTTTGGATGCAACTCAGCATTCTTTGTCCTCCAAACACGACGAGTTGAGTTTCTACCAAAAAGTTCTATTTTGGTTTCATCTGACCATATGACATTCTCCCAATCTTCTTCTGGATCATCCAAATGCTCTCTAGCAAACTTCAGACGGGCCTGGACATGTACTGGCTTAAGCAGGGGGACACGTCTGGTACTGCAGGATTTGAGTCCCTGGCGGCGTAGTGTGTTACTGATGGTAGGCTTTGTTACTTTGGTCCCAGCTCTCTGCAGGTCATTCACTAGGTCCCCCCGTGTGGTTCTGGGATTTTTGCTCACCGTTCTTGTGATCATTTTGACCCCACGGGGTGAGATCTTGCGTGGAGCCCCAGATCGAGGGAGATTATCAGTGGTCTTGTATGTCTTCCATTTCCTAATAATTGCCCCCACAGTTGATTTCTTCAAACCAAGCTGCTTACCTATTGCAGATTCAGTCTTCCCAGCCTGGTGCAGGTCTGCAATTTTGTTTCTGGTGTCCTTTGACAGCTCTTTGGTCTTGGCCATAGTGGAATTTGGAGTGTGACTGTTTGAGGTTGTGGACAGGTGTCTTTTATACTATTAACAAGTTCAACCTGGTGCCATTAATACAGGTAACGAGTGGAGGACAGAGGAGCCTCTTAAAGAAGAAGTTACAGGTCTGTGAGAGCCAGAAATCTTGCTTGTTTGTAGGTGACCAAAAACTTATTTTCCACCATAATTTGCAAATAAATTCATTAAAAATCCTACAATGTGATTTTCTCGATTTTTTTTGTTTGTTGTTGTTGCTCATTTTGCCTGTCATAGTTGAAGTGTACCTATGATGGAAATTACAGGGCTCTCATCTTTTTAAGAGGGAGAACTTGCACAATTGGTGGCTGACTAAATACTTTTTTGCCCCACTGTAAGTCAATCTTTAAAGTTTCTACAAGTGCAGTCGCAAAAACCATCAAGCGCTATGATGAAATTTGCTCTCATGAGGACCGCCACAGGAAAAGACGACCCAGAGTTACCTCTGCTGCAGAGGATAAGTTCATTAGAGTTAACTGCACCTCCGATTGCAGCCCAAAAATTCTTCACAGAGTTCAAGTAACAGACACATCTCAACATCAAATGTTCAGAGGAGACTGCTTGAATCAGGCCTTCATGGTCAAATTGCTATTAAGAAACCACTACTAAATGACACCCATAATAAGAAGAGACTTGCTTGGGCCAAGAAACACGAGCAATGGACATAAGACAGGTTTTTGCAAATTTGAGATTCTTGGTTCCAACCACTGTGTCTTTGTGAGACGCAGATTAGGTGAACGGATGATCTCCACGTGTGGTTCCCACCGTGAAGCATGGAGGAGGTGTGATGGTGTGTGGGTGCTTTGCTGGTGACACTCTGTGATTTATTTAGAATTCAAGGCACGTTTAACCTGCATGGCTACTGCAGCGATACGCTATCCCATCTGATTTGCGTTTAGTCCCACTATCATTTGTTTTTCAACAGCACAATGCCCAAAAACACACCTCCAGGCTGTGTAATGACTATTTGACCAAGCATGAGAGTGGAGTGCTGCATTAGATGACCTGGCCTCCACAATCACCCAACCTCAACCCAATTGAGGTGGTTTGCAATGAGATGGTCCATGGAGTGAATGAATATCAGCCAACAAGTTCTCAGCATATGTGGAAAAGCATTCCTCGTGAAGCTGGTTGAGAGAATGCCAAGATTGTGCAAAGCTGTCATCAAGGCAAAGGGTGGCTACTTTGAAGAATATTAAATATATTTTGATTTGTTTAATACTTTTTTTTGGTTACTACATGATTCCATATGTGTTATTTCATAGTTTTGATGTCTTCACTATTTTTCTGCAATATAGTAAAAATAAAGAAAAACCCTTGAATGAGTAGGTGTGCCAAAACTTTTGACTGGTACTGTATATACAGTTCCCCATATCTGACTTCAGACCAGTCCCAAGATGCTTGGGGTTGTAGAGCAAAATGGAGAACACTCTTGTTCGTGAGAGTCTCATCTTTTGATGGAGGGGTCAATTTGAAGGCCAAACCGTTCTGACACTACAGACGATTTTGTGAGAATACCAATTTTTGGGATGTCTCATGGTTTGGCAAAACACTGCTATAGCGCTGTCACCTTTGACCCCAGATGTGGAAGTGCGACATCGGCGAATGAGGTGGATTAAGACGCATCTAATGCAGGAAAACATATCTCTAGCTTAAACTGACCGATTTAAAAAAAAAAAAACATTTTTCTATGGCCATTATTATTATTATTTTTTTTACATATATATTTTTTAAGCATGCTAATTGGATTTCATGAGTACAGTTAGGCCTTGAGGGTTACACACTAATGCCAGATAGCCTAAAATAATGAAAGGAAAACCTCAATGTAGGCTATAGATATAGAAGGCACAATAACTATACCGTTATGGATTTTGAAGGTATTGTTTTCCCTTTATTCATCCCTCCTCCCGCCACCCACCTGCCCTTCATCCACACAATATTTCATGACCCTAAACCTGCCCGCCACACAGATGTAACCGTGGGGACTGCAGGTGATGCGGTTATGCGTCATCCCACTCATCACGTGTGTGTGTGTGTGTGTGTGTGGATGGTAATAAGTGTAGGCTTTTACACGAAATCTGATCTGACCTCAGTTATTAACAGGCTTTAAGTTTCACTTTATTAGATTAGAACTGATCTGTAATACAGAAGGTGACAGTGCTTGACAGAAACACAACACAACATCAATGGAGGTGAAAACATGATATTTATCTCAGATTAAAAAGGGTCAATCTGTGGTTGCTTCATCCATTTTGGACTGTTAAATAAATGATCTACTGTATACCCATTGATTCATGAATGTCACGTGTGCTCCCTCCGGCATCTAGGTCGCCAGGCTGCTCGTTATGGCACACACCTGTCACCATCGTTACGCGCACCTGCGCGCATACAGACTTACCTGGACTCCATTACCTCCCTGATTACCTTCCCTATACATTTCACTCCCTTTGGTTCCTTCCCCAGGCGTCGTTGTTTCAGTTTCATGTCTGTTCGTGTTCTGTATTTAGTTGCGTTTATTTATTAAAACACTCACTCCCTGAACTTGCTTCTTGACTCTCAGCGCACATCATTACAATGAAGGATATAACTTATACAGTGCATTCGGAAAGTATTCAGACCCCTTGACTTTTTCCACATTTTGTTTCGTTACAGCCATATTCTAAAATAGATTAAATCGCCCCCCCCCCCTCATTAATCTACACCCAATAGCCCATACTGACAAAGCAAAAACAGGTTTTTAGACATTTTTGCCAATGTATTAGAAATTAAAAACTGAAAACCTTATTTACATAAGTATTCAGATCCTTTGCTATGAGACTTAAATTGAGCTCCGGTGCATCCTGTTTCCATTGATCATCCTTGATGCTTCTACAACTTGATGGGAGTCTACCTGTGGTAAATTCAATTGTTTGGAAATTATTTTTAAAAGGCACACACCTGTCTATATAAGCTCCAAGACAGGATTGTCTTGCACAGATCTGGAGAAAGGCACCAAAAAATGTCTGCAGCATTGAAGGTCCCCAAGAACACAGTGGTCTCCTCATTCTTAAGTGTAAAAAGTTTGGAACCACCAAGACTCTTCCTAGAGCTGGCCGCCTGGCCAAACTGAGGAATCGGGGAAGAAGGGCCTTGGTCAGGGAAGTGACCAAGAACCCGATGGTCACTCTGACAGAGCTCTAGAGTTCCTCTGGAAATGGGAGACCCTTCCACTCCTCAGTAAAAGGCACATGACAGCCCGCTTGGAGTTTGCCAAAAGGCACCTAAAGGACTCTCCGAGCATGAGAAACAAGATTCTCTGGTCTGATAAAACCAAGATTGAACTATTTGGCCTGAATGCCAAGCGTCAAGTCTGGAGAAACCTGGCACCATCCCTACGGCGAAGCATGGTGGTGGCAACATCATGCTGTAGATTTGCTTTTCAGTGGCAGGTAGACTAGTCAGGATCGAGGGAAAGATAAACAGAGAAAAGTACAGACAGATCCTTGATGAAAACCTACTCCAGAGCGCTCAGGAACTCAGACCGGGGAGAAGGTTTATCTTCTAACAGGACATCACTAAGCACACAGCCAAGACAAAGCAGGATTGGCTTCGGGACAAGTCTCCGAGTGTCCTTGAGAGGCCCAGCCAGAGCCCGGACTTGAACCCGATAGAACATCTCTGGAGAATCCTGAAAATAGCTGTGCAGCGACGCTCCCCATCCAACCTGACAGAGCTTGAGATGATTTGTAGAGAAGAATGGGAGAAACTCCCCAATTACAAGTGTGCCAAGAAGACTCGAGGTTGCAATCACTGCCAATGGTTCTTCAGCAAAGTACTGAGTAAAGGGTCTATTTCAGTTTTTGTTATTTGTCATTATTATCAATCATGGTCAGTCCTTGTATCCATAGCTCTGTCTGAGTTTGAGTGGTTACATTTATCCAGCCCCATCGCTCAGTTGTTTACCGAAACAACAGTGGCGTGGAGGCCATTTGATTGTTGGAACTGCACATTTCCTCTTAAGTGCAGCTCCTGCTTGTAAAAAAAATATTTAAATGGCACTAGCTATATTTGGTTGAAATGATCAAAATAGAAAACTATTAGTTTGGAAAACCAAAGTATATATTTTTGATACGGTAATGAACAGAGACTTTGGAACTCTTGTGCTGTAGTATACAGTAAGAGAAGCTTCTAGAGCTCTCTGGTCTCTCCTGTCCTGTCCTCTCTCATCTGGTACCACTGCAGGAATAGGTCAGCCATCTCTCACTGTGGCTCAGCTTTAGTCAGAGGTGTGTGTGTCATAATGGTTTAGCTGTAAAATGAGGTGGGGAACTGAGATCACTGTAGACATAGAGGGAGAGGGATAATACAAAGAAGAGATGAGAGGGTAACGGGAGAATGAATCATGTGACTTACAGGTGGACAGTGGCGTGAGCTGCTCTCAGACCACATCAGCGTTTGGAAAGAAACCCATTCGACCTGATATGTTGCATGATGCTAGAGAGCGAGAGGGGTACGAGAGAGAGAGAGAGAGAGAGAGAGGGTACAAAGAGAGAGAGAGAGAGAGAGAGAGAGAGAGGGGTACAAGAGAGAGAGAGAGAGAGAGAGATTGTAGAAGACAGTTGGACATGTGGGAGGGGATCTGTCTGTCACCTTTATTCTCTTTGTCTTCTAGACATCTGGGTCAATGCAGAGGAACATTCAAAAGGTTGGGTTGCTCTTGTATGATGCTTTGACCGTTCCACCTGTCTAACAGATGAACCCTACAGTGGCAAAGAGATATGGAATGACGAGGGGGAGGGGGAGGAAAAAGGAGGAGGACCAGGGAGATGAGTCAGAGTGGACAGGAGAGGAGCAATGAGGAATCAGAGATAACAAGAGAGATTTACAACCTCGGGGCTGTGGCCTTCAGACAGAATGTGTCTTCGGCCAGGTCTTGTCCCGCTAACAGACAAATATTATTGTACAGAAAAGGTCTGAGGAAAAAAGGAGAATTATGAATGGAGCAGGCAGGTCACCCGTGATACAAGTCTGTATTAAACGTCCATCTACGTCTGAGGATGACGGGAGATGATGTGGAAACCGTCCATTAGGGGCAACAGTGTGTGCTGTTACCGTCAAGTAGGTTTCTGTAAGCATCTACCTCTGGTTCCACCAAAGGCTGCGTGTTTGAATCCAGCCATTTTGTTGTCTTTGAAATCCTTATTTTAAGCCTTTCCCAAACCTTAACCCATACCTTAACCCATACCTTAACTATTTGGAGTCAATGCCTCAACGTAACCTTAAACATGTTGAAATTTGACGTTTGAGAAACATGGATGAACGTCTAATTCTGATGCGAGACTGTGAGAGCTTGTTGGTATGAAGAATGATGGATGGAAAGAAAATAAGGTAGATTAGGGCTAGGAGAGAGGAAATGAAGGGGAGAGATAGAAAGCCTAGTATTTGTATGAGCAGGTCTATGTATTTGCCCTTCAGTAGGCTACTCACACTCACCATTGAGTCACCAGTGTCAGAGAAGAGCTGCAGGTCATAGGGTTTGAATGGTGGCTCACCATCTATGGCCAAACGTGTGTGTGTGTGTGTGTGAGAGCTGGTGAAAGAGGGATGGGAGAGAGAAAGCGATGTGAACAGACACCGAGTTTCTCTGTATGATTGTCTCAGCAGTGTTTCAACACATCAGAGACCTGTGTCTTTTAAGCTTACATCAGAGGTGTGTGTGTGTGTGTGTTTGTTTAAGTGTCTCAGAAATAGCAGTATTAATGGGCTCTTACATCCACACTGCAGGGGGTCCCAAGCTCAAAACGCCTACAGCTATTCACAGTCACAGAGAACAGAACAGCAGAGAAACACAGAACAAAGCACACACACACACACACACACACACACCACATCATCATCCTCCTCTCTCCCTCTCTCTCCCAGTTGTATAAAGGTGGGGGATAAAGAGTGTTTCTTCCACCCAGTGTTCAGGCTGATCCTCCACACACACACACACACACACACACACACCACATCATCATCCTCCTCTCTCCCTCTCTCTCCCAGTTGTATATAAAGGTGGGGGATAAAGAGTGTTTCTTCCACCCAGCGTTCAGGCTGATCCTCCACACACACACTTACATCCCCAATCTCTCTCTGTAGGCCTGCGGAGCGTTCTGGAGAGGATGTGGATATTATTCTGACCAGACTTAAAGGGGTTAAAGCCTTCCAGAGGTTCCACCCCTCCCTGCTGCTGCAGATCTGCTCCTGTGCCTTCTACGAATACCTGGAGAAAGGCATCACCTGGAAGTATACACACACACACACTCTCACACACTGACACACTGACTCAGTGGTATGAACCCCTGGGTAAAGGCATCACCTGGAAGTATACACACACTGACACACTGACTCAGTGGTATGAACCCCTGGGTAAAGGCCTCACCTGGAAGTATACGCACACACACACTCTCACACACTGACTCAGTGGTATGAACCCCTGGGTAAAGGCATCACCTGGAAGTATACGCACACACACACTCTCACACACTGACACACTCACTCAGTGGTATGAACCCCTGGGTAAAGGCATCACCTGGAAGTATACGCACACACACACTCTCACACACTGACACACTCACTCAGTGGTATGAACCCCTGGGTAAAGGCATCACCTGGAAGTATATGCACACACACACACACACTGACACACTCACTCAGTGGTATGAACCCCTGGGTAAAGGCCTCACCTGGAAGTATACACACACACACTGACACACTCACTCAGTGGTATGAACCCCTGGGTAAAGGCATCACCTGGAAGTATACGCACACACACACACACACTGACACACTCACTCAGTGGCAATAAACCCTGGGTAAAGGCATCACCTGGAAGTATACACACACACTGACACACTCACTCAGTGGTATGAACCCCTGGGTAAAGGCATGACCTGGAAGTATACGCACACACACACACACACACTGACACACTCACTCAGTGGTATGAACCCCTGGGTAAAGGCATCACCTGGAAGTATACACACACTGACACACTCACTCAGTGGTATGAACCCCTGGGTAAAGGCATCACCTGGAAGTATACACACACTGACACACTGACTCAGTGGTATGAACCCCTGGGTAAAGGCATCACCTGGAAGTATACACACACTGACACACTGACTCAGTGGTATGAACCCCTGGGTAAAGGCATCACCTGTCCTTCATTGGCTTTCAGCTTCACTATGACTCGTCACTATACTGTTCGCTTTATGAAGGCTTATAAGCTGTTATGTGATGGTGGTATGCTCTGTGCAGTGTTCCGCCAGGGTGACATCGGGACCAGCTGGTATGCTGTTCTGTCTGGATCTCTGGACGTCAAGGTGTCGGAAACAGCCAACCACCAGGTAAATCAGGCATGCTTGAGACATTTGACTACAGCTCTATTCGGGGTTCCTCCTCTCTCGAAAGTTATGTTTTCCCTCTAGAGTTCTCTGTGCTGTTCGTCTCGTGTTGCACCTTGTGTAGTCCCATTACAGCCTTGATGAATGTTTCGGAGTGCATTGCCTACAATGCTCCCATGTTAAAATATGCACGCTGGGCTAGCAGCGAGCGCGCTCCGGTTTTAGCTCTGAGCAAAGCTGCTGCTTCTCAAACGCTCCTCTGAGGATTGAGCTAGTTACTGTGTGGAGGTTTCAGAGATGCTATAGTGAGACCGAGCGACGGACAGACCGAATAGATCGAGCGTGCAGGATTGGTTGTTAAAATTTGAGATGAAACAAAATGTCCAGTTACAAGTCCCTGTACCCGTTTGCCATGTTCATGTCTATGGGCGTAGCCTGGTTCTAGTTCTGATGGCCGTTTCTGAAATGTCATTTGGGACCGTAGGAAGATGTTAAGTCCCCTCCTATCATATTAGACATGAGGGAGCGAGTGTGTGCACACGTGCAGGAAAGTAAGTATGTGTGTGCATGTGACTGTGCTTGTGTGTATGTGCATGTGCCTGTGCCTGTGCTTGTGTGTGTCTGCATGTGACTGTGTGTGTGTGTGACCTTGTCTGAGTGGTCAGATTATGGTCTTCCCTGAGGTGAGTGCTTAACGAGAAAAATCCATCCGAGAACCCTTCACACGTGAATATATGAAAATATGGTAATCAGTCCGCTCTCTCACAGAGACCGCGTTCACATTTTCCACTGTATCTGGGTCACTATCTGGCCATGCTAGAAAGGACAGAAGAACAACATGTTAAATGTGGCCATGCTAGACAGGAATCTAGAACAACACGTTCTAACCACTAGTATGATTTGAACTACTAGCCTTATAACATTGACCCTTAGGCTGCGTTTACGCAGGCATTCCAATTCTGATCTTTTTCCACTAATTGGTCTTTTGACCAATCAGATCAGCTCTTTTGCCAATAATTTGCCTCTGTAAACACAGCCAAGATAAGAAGTGGGTCTGGATTGAACAAGCTCCTGTCTCTGTGCAAGGCTGCATTTACATTGTTCTGATCTTTTGCCCAATTATAGGCAAAAGATCTGATCTGATTGGTCCAAAGACCAATTAGTGGCAAAAATATCAGATTGGTGCTACCTGTGTAAATGCAGTCTAGCTATCCTCAGTGCTGATGTTTGTTCTTGCTCTAGAAATTAATTGCCCTTTTGTGGACAAAGATTTATTGACTTGAATAGCGTCGAATGTAACTGAATCAAATAAGTTCATGAAATTGAGTGTGTTCTTGCCTGTGTGTGTCTAGGATGCTGTCGCTATCTGCACGCTGGGAATCGGGACGGCGTTTGGAGAGTCGATTCTGGATAATACTCCTCGCCACGCCACCATCGTCAGCAGAGAGACCAGCGAATTGCTCCGCATTGAACAGAGAGAGTTCAAGAGCCTATGGGAGGTGAGAGAGAGGAAGAGAGAGAGACACACAATTCAAATTCTGAAGTGGTTCATGCACTGGCCACAAGATGGCTGTCCACTGTTAATACCAGGCCTCCAGTACAGTCCTGTTTGTGTGAGCTTGTGGAACCTGCTGTCATTTTCACTGCCTGGGAGCATTGGGATGATACATGCTACAACTGAACCAGTCATCATGTGTGTGACTGTTTTTGAGCATGGGGGGTCTTTAAAGTGTCCAGTAGTTGATAGGGAGAGAGGAGGAGTAGGATGTGGAGGAAGTATAGCACTAGTGGGCTAAGAGTGTTTTTGTCTCAGTGCTAAGTGCACTCTCCCCCTGGCTGTCTTTCTTCAGCTCTCCCTCTCTCAGCTCTTTCTCTTCTCTGGTGTCTATTTTAGGAGTCTAGAGATAGATCAGAGAGAGCGTGTCTGAGGCTGTAGCTCTTACAATGGACATAAAAACCTCAGTGTTTTGATCTTATGTCAAGTGTGTGTGTGTTTGTGTGTGTGTTTGACACAGGAAGAGATGAGGATTCATACAGTGAAACAGTGTGAGATATTAGCCTTGGTGCCAGTCTCTTACTGCTGCCATTGTCTTGAAGTAGCATATCACCACGCTGGTTAAAGGAGAGGAAACCACAAAGTGTCTGAAAGCTAGATCTGTCATAACAACTCCCCAGGGCCAGGTCATACTGGCTGAGAGTCACACCGTTTGACAGATGCAATACAATAGTATTACTACAGGGGCCCAGAGACATGGCTGGACAGGGCCACCACTTTTAACCGATATACTATTCATCTCAACCCCACACAGTCACCCCAGGGTGTGTCAACTTCTGTCTTGTGGAATAAGAGGCGGCAGAGGAAAGGTTAGCCACTCACTTAATGATAAATGTAATCATTATTTGATATTTGTTACAGTACTTTTTCAGTGCTATTTACTTGAGAACATGTTTCTTAGAATTTACACACTAGATAATGGCGCCGGAGGCAAGCAACACCGAAGCATGCATGAGAGCACCAGCTTTTCCGGACAATTGTGCGATCACGCTCTCCGTAGCCGATGTGAGCAAGACCTTTAAACATGTCAAAATTTACAAGGCCGCAGGGCCAGATGGTTACCAGGATGTGTACTCAGAGCATGCGTGGACCAACTGGCAAGTGTCTTCACTGATATTTTCAACCACTCCCTGACCGAGTCTGGAATACCTACATGTTTCAAGCAGACCACCATAGTCCCTGTGCCCAAGATCAAGTCAAGAAAGTGAAGGTAACCTACCTAAATGACTACCACCTCGTACGATTCATGTCGGTAGCCATTAAATTCTTTGAAAGGCTGGTCATGGCTGATATCAACACCGTCATCCCGGAAACCCTAGAGCCACTCCAATTTGCATAACACCCCAACAGATCCACAGATGGTCTGCCACGCTGATCCTGAACACAGGGGGCCCCGCAGGGGTGTGTGCTTAGTAAACTCCAGTACTCCCTTTTCACCCACCACCGCGTGGCCAAGCACGACTCCAACACGACACAAGAGTGGTAGGCCTGATCACTGACAACGATGAGACAGCCTATAGGGAAGAGGTCAGAGACCTGGCAGCGTGATTCCACGACAACAACCTCTCTCTCTCTCATCGTGAGCAAGACAAAGGAGCTGATCGTGGTCTACAGGAAAAGGAGGGCCGAACAATCCCCCATTTACATCGATGAGGCTGTAGTGGAGCGGGTCAAGAGCTTCAAGTTCCTTGGTGTCCACATCACCAACAAACTATCATGGTCCGAACACACCAAGACAGTCATGAAGCGGGCACGACAATGCCTATTCCCCCTCAGGAGACTGAAAAGATTTGGTATGGCTCCCCAGATCCTTAAAAAGTTCTACAGCTGCACCATTGAGAGCATCCTGACCGGTTGCATCACCGCCTGGAATGGCAACTACTTGGCATCCGACCATAAGGCACTGCAGAGGGTAGTGCTTACAGCCCAGTATATCACCGCGGCCAAGCTTCCTTGCCATCCAGGACCTATATACTAGGCGTTGTCAGAGGAAGGCCCAAAAAATGTACAAAGACTATGGTCATCCAAGTCAAACTGTTCTCTCTGCTACTGCATGGGAAATGGTACCAGAGCGCCAAGTCTAGGACCAAAAGGATCCTTAACAGCTACAACCCCCAAGCCATAAGACTGCTGAACAATTAATCAAATGGCCTCCCTTTGTTTTTACACTGCTTCTACTCGCTGTTCATTATCTGCAGTATGCATAGTCACTTTACCCCTACCTAAATGTACAAATTACCTCGAATAACCTGTACCCCCCCCCACATTGACTCAGTACACACTTGAAGTCGGAAGTTTATATACACCTTAGACAAATACATTTAAACTCAGTTTTTCACAATTGCTGACATTTAATCCCAGTAAAATTCCCTGTTTTAGGTCAGTTAGGATCACCACTTTATTTTAAGAATGTGAAATGTCAGAATAATAGTAGAGAGAATGTTTTATTTCTTTCATCACATTCCCAGTGGGTCAGAAGTTTACATACACTCAATGTGCTTAGTTCTATTTAGTAGCATTGCCTTTAAATAGTTTAACTTGGATCAAATATTTCAGGTAGCCTTCCACAAGCTTCCCACAAAAAGTTGGGTGAATTTGGGCCCATTCTTCCTGACAGAGCTGGTGTAACTGAGTCGGGTTTTTAGGCCTCCTTGCTCGCACACGTTTTTTCAGTTCTGCCCACAAATATTCTATAGGGTTGAGGTCAGGGCTTTGTGATGGCCACTCCAATACCTTGACTTTGGCTTAAGAGCCATTTTGCCATAACTTTGGAGGTATGCTTGAGGTCATTGTCCATTTGGAAGACCCATTTGAGACCAATCTTTAACTTCCTGACCGATGTCTTGAGATGTTGCTTCAATATATCCACGTAATTTTCTTTTCTCATGATGCCATCTATTTTGTGAAGTGCACCAGTCCCTCGTGCAGCAAAGCACGATGATGCTGCCACCCCCGTGCTTCATGGTTGGGATGGTGTTCTTCGGCTTGCAAGCCTCCCCCTTTTTCCTCCAAACATAACGATGGTCATTATAGCCAAACAGTTCTATTTTTGTTTGTGTTTTTCGTTTCATCAGAACAGAGGACATTTCACAAAAAAAGTACAATCTTTGTCCCCATGTGCAGTTGCAAACCGTAGGTTGGCTTTTTTTATGGCGGTTTTGGAGCAGTGGCTTCTTGCTGAGCGGCCTTTCAGGTTATGTCGATATAGGACTCGTTTTACTGTGGATATAGATACTTTTGTACCTGTTTCCTCTAGCATCTTCACAAGGTCCTTTGCTGTTGTTCTGGAATTGATTTACACTTTTCGCACTAAAGTACGTTCATCTCTAGGAGACAGAATGCATCTCCTTCCTGAGCGGTATGACGGCTGCATGGTCCCATGGTGTTTATACTTGCATACTATTGTTTGTATTGATGAACATGGTACCTTCAGGCATTTGAAAATTGCTCTCAAGGATGAACCAGACTTGTAGAGGTCAACAACAAAAAAAATCTGAGAATTATAGGTGAAATAATTTGTCTGTAAACAATTGTTGGGAAAATTACTTGTGTCATGCACAAAGTAGATGTCCTAACCGACTTGCCAAAACTATAGTTTGTTCACAAGAAATTTGTGGAATGGTTGAAAAATGAGTTTTAATGACTCCAACCTAAGTGTATGTAAACTTCTGACTTCAACTGTATATAGCGTTGTTATTGTCATTTTCTTTTATTTGTTACTTTAGTTTCTTTAGTAAATATTTTCTTAACTCTGTTTTATTTTAAGCTGCGTTGTTGGCTAAGGGCTTGTAAGTAAGCATTTCACGGTAAGGTATTCGGCACGTGACAAATACATTTGATTTGAATGGTCTTTGCCTCATAATTACGTTATAGTAACATTTTGGTTTCTTTGGGATTCTCTGAAACAAATGCTTCCTGTCTATCGTTCTTCCGTCTCTCTCTCACACACTCACACTCTCTCTCACACACTCTCTCTCTCTCTCACACACACACTCTCCCCCTTTCTCTCGCTCTCTGAAAAGCTGTGATTGTCGTGGCAACCTCTGCTTGGTCGGGCGCTTGTCTCATTTAGAGAGACGCTAAGAACTGGAGCGCCGTTTCAAAGAGGACTGAGTGTGTGTGTGTGAGAGGAGACCTCTGGGTAGTCCTGTGTGATGTGGATTACAGGAGCCGTGGGCACCTCTTAGGGGATCTTCCCAGCCGTAGAGCTTAGAGAAGACCCTGGGTGAGTTTAGTCGTGTGTGTGTGTGTGTGTGTGTGTGTGTGCGTATTCATTCATGACTTGATAGAAAATACAAACACCCGGTAAAGTCTGTTATGATTTTAGTGCAGAAGTGATTAATCAGCTGATTGTTGGTTGTGTGTGTGTGTGTGTGTGTGTGTGTGTGTGTGTGTGTGTGTGTCAGCAGGTTCCTGAATGTTAAAGGGCCTCTCTTCCTGTGTGTGTGTGTGTGTGTGTTTTGGCAGACTCCTGAAGGCATGGGCTTGCCTGGTAATGACTTAAGAGACGTTAGAGTTCAGAATGACATAATACCGGAGAACGTTTGTAAGTTTATCCATGTGTGTGTTGCGCAATCAGGCAGGGTTAAGGAAATCAAGCAATCTGCAATATTTGTCTTGAAATATGGATATGAACACAAGAGCGAGTGGGGCTGATATAGGGCTGTTACGGTGACCGTTATGGTGACCGTCTTACCTCCACACCGGCAGCCACGAGTCATGACCGCAGTCAAATTCCACATGACCGTTGAGTCACAGTAGCCAGGCTTCTCCAAAACTGTCCTCTGGTGCCGCGGATGGTCATTAGTCCCCAACAAACTTGCTAACCGGCCTATTTATTGCCTTACCACCTCACGCCATTTGCACACACTGTATATAGACTTTTTCTATTGTGTTATTGACTGTACGTTTGTTTATTCCATGTGTAACTCTGTGGTGTTGTTTGTGTCGCACTGCTTTGCTTTATCTTGGCCAGGTCGCAGTTGTAAATGAGAACTTGTTCTCAACTAGCTTCCCTGGTTAAATAAAGGTGAAATAAAAAATATATATATATTAAAAAGAGGAGGTTTCCATCAGCTTTCTATAGGCTAGGCCAACTATATTTATTTCTCAACTTTCCTAATATTAAACACATTGCTTCGCTTTACAATCAGAGTAGCCGACCTGACTGGCATGAAAATGAACTGTGGGTGACGTATTTTTGATGGCCCATTCTATATCAAAAACAAATTTCACACGTATATGTAAAGACAAGATTAAAATGATGATGATGATGATAACGATATTAATAATAATTATAGTTTCACTTGTGAATGATGCCCAGCGTGTGCAGTCTAAGGCAAGAAAAAGCACATGCAATTTCTTTTGCAACTTTTTCAAATCATAGTCACGTGCATCAGTTAGCCTTGCCCATAGGCCTATATGTTTTGATAGGATTTCTCTCACAACTGAATTGGCCAAATAACTCCAAGCCTATAGGCCTATGACCCCTGGAATAGGGTTGGAGACCCCATAGCCTACAGAGCCTTGTGAAATGTGTTCTTATAAGCCCAGTTATTGTGCAATCGCGTGTGGAAAAAAGTGTGTGCTCAGCCCCATCCTGTACTTCCTGTTCACCCATGACTGCGTGGCCACGCACATCTCCAACTCAAACGTCAAGTTTGCAGAACACACAACAGTGGTAGGCCTGATTACAAACAACGGCGAAATAACCTACAGGGAGGAGGTGAGGGCCCTGGCGGAGTGGTGCCAGGAAACCAACCTCTCAACATCAACAAAACGAAAGAGCTAATCGTGGACTTCAGGAGACAGCAGAAAGAGCACTTGCCCATCACATTGACGGGGCCGCAGTGGAGAGGGTGAAAAGCTTCAAGTTCCTCGGTGTGCACATCACTGACAATCTGAAATATTCTATCCACACAGACCGTGTGGTGAAGAAGGTGCAACAGCGCCTCTTCAACAAAGAGGCTGAAGGAATCTTGCTTGGCCCCGAAGGCCCTCATGAACTTCTACAGATGCACCATTGAGAGCATCCTGTTGAGCTGTATCACCACCTGGTACGGCAACTGCACCGTCCACAACCGCAGGGCTCTCCAGAGAGTGCGGTCAGCCCAACGCATCAACGGGGTCACACTGCCTGCCCTCCAGGACACCTACAGCGCCCGGTGTCACAGGAAGTCCGAGAAGACCATCAAGGACCTCAGCCACCCACTTCATATGTATATGCTGTATTCTAGCCAAGGCTCATCCTATATAACTACTGCTGTACACACTTTTTATATTCATATACTGTCCGTACTGTCGATCTCACACAATCATACATTATTTATATATATATATATGTGTGTGTGTGTGTGTCAGAGTCGTGTGTATAGGTGGCAGGGAAGTCAGGCGCAGGAGAATCAAACTTAATGGAGTGTAGTTGTTTAATGACTGTAAACAAAACATAACTCCAACACTAATGAATCATAATAAAACAAAATGGAGTACGAGGACCCATCGCGCACCAATACAAACAACACAAAACGGAACAATAAACAATCTCTGACAAAGACATGAGGGGAAACAGAGGGTTAAATTCACAACAGGTAATGAACGGGATTGAAACCAGGTGTGTAGGAAGACAAGACAAAACCAATGGAAAATGAAAAATGGATCAATGATGGCTAGAAGACCAGTGACGTCGATTGCCGAGCACCGCCCGAACAAGGAGAGACTTCGGCAGAAGTCGTGACACTGTGTGTGTTTAGATATAGAGAGATAGATAGATACAGTTGAAGTCGGAAGTTTACATACACTTAGGTTGGAGTCATTAAAACTTGTTTTTCAACCACTCCACAAATTTCTTGTTATCAATCTATAGTTTTGGCAAGTCTGTTAGGGCATCTACTGTGTGCATGACAAAAGTAATTTTTCCAACAATTGTTTACAGACAGATTATTTCACATATAATTCACTGTATCACAAATCCAGTAGGTCAGAAGCTTACATACACTAAGTTGACTGTGCCTTTAAACAGCTTGGAAAATTCCAGAAAAAAATGTCATGGCTTTAGAAGCTTCTGATAGGCTAATTGACATCATTTGAGTCAATTGGGGGTGTACCTATGGATGTATTTCAAGGCCTACCTTCAAACGCAGTGCCTCTTTGCTTGACATCATGGGAAAATCAAAAGAAATCAGCCAAGACCTCAGAAAGTCTGGTTCAACCTTGGGAGCAATTTCCAAATGCCTGAAGGTACCACGTGTACTATTGTTTGTACAGAGGAACAAGTATAAACACCGTGGGACCACGCAGCCGTCAAACCGCTCAGGAAGAAGACGTGTTCTGTCTCCTAGAGATGAACATACTTTAGTGCGAAAAGTGCAAATCAATCCCAGAACAACAGCAAAGGACCTTGTGTAGATGCTGGAGGAAACGGGTACAAAAGTATCTATATCCTCAGTAAAACGAGTCCTATATCGACATAATCTGAAAGGCTGCACAATAAGGAAGAAGCCACTGCTCCAAAACCGCCATAAAAAAGCCAGACTACGGTTTGCAACTGCACATGGGGACAAAGATCATACTTTTTTGGAAAAATGTCCTCTGGTCTGATGAAACAAAAATAGAATGGTTTGACCATAATGACCATCGTTATGTTTGGGGGAAAAATGGGGAGGCTTGCAAGCCAAAGAACACCATCCCAACCGTGATGCACGGGGTGGCAGCATCATGTTGTGGGGTGCTTTGCTGCAGGAGGGACTGGTGCACATCACAAAATAGATGGCATCATGAAAAAAGAAAATGATGTGGATATATTGAAGCAACATCTCAAGGCATCAGTCAGGAAGTTAAAGCTTTGTTGCAAATGGTTCTTCTAATTGGACAATGACCCCAAGCATACTTCCAAAGTTATGGCAAAATGGCTTAAGGACAACAAAGTCAAGGTATTGGAGTGGCCATCACAAAGCCCTGACCTCAATCCTATAGAACATTTGTGGGCAGAACTGAAAAAGCATGTGTGAGCCAGAAGGCCTACAAACCTGACTCAGTTACACCTGTCAGGAGGAATGGGACAAAATTCACCCAACTTATGGAAGCTTGTGGAAGGCTACCCGAAACGTTTGAACCAAGTTAAACAATTTAAAGGCAAAGCTACCAAATACTAATTGAGTGGGAATGTGATGAAAGAAATAAAAGCTGAAATGTATTATTCTGTCTACTATTATTCTGACATTTCACATTCATAAAGTGGTGATCCTAACTGACCTGAGACAGGGAATTTATACTAGGTTTAAATTTCAGGAATTATGAAAAACTAAGTTTAAATGTAGTTGGCTAAGGTGTATGTAAACTTCCGACTTCAGCTGTAGATTCATGTGTGTGTGACCAAAAATATGTATTTGAGTGTTGACTGGCCATTATTTGAAAGAGGATCCCAGCTTTCTCATGCTGCTATATTTTAAAGTTAAGCACATGAATCTGCTTTACAACCAGGCTACCTACCTGGCATATGTAACATAATGCCATGGGAATTATAAGCAAATCTTGTCTGCTAAATGAACTAGTGTAGCCCACAGCCATATGGCATAGCCAGATCATGGCCTAACATAAGGATGACAGAATATGCTATGCTATTCTACTGAAATATGCAAGATTTTTCTTCATATCATGTTGTTGTTTCTTTAGACCTGCCTAAAATAAATAATGGATTTATTGTGACGGTGTCGGATATATTACATGGATTTATTGCACATTTTAAAGTTTAGATGTTCCAAAGGTCCGCACCAGTGGCTTATAGTCTATGTGTGGAAGGCCTGAGATGCTAAACGTGTTTTATGTTAATAAACGGGCGATTACCGCGAGACCGACAGTTATTGGCATGACAGTTACCGACTGACAAAAGTGAATGTCGGCAGCAGCCCTAGGCGCTAACACACACTTGCTAAACACTCCACTGCACTCTGTTGTCCTTGCTGTACTCTTTGACCCTGATTAGAATACAGCCTCGTGTGTGTTTGTTAGGTCATTTGAGATGTTCACATGTAAACGGTCCCTAGGTGACAACGGGCTTTGTTTTGAGGGAAGGTTGTAGGCTTTGTGTGCGTGCTCGTTCGAAAGGGAAGGGGGGGGGAAGATACCTAGTCAGTTGTACAACTGAATGCCTTCAACTGAAATGTGTCCCCCGCATTTAACCCAACCCCTCTGAATCGGGGGGGGGGGGGGGGCTGCCTTAATGGAATGTGTGGGTAAAGGGGGTGGAGCTACTCGGGGTCATATATTGATCTAATGACCAGAGCGTGGCTTTTTTGGCATTTTATTTGGATCCCCATTAGCTGTTGCAGTGGCGGTAGCTACTCTTCCTGGGTTCCACACGAAACATAAAACGTGACAAAATACATAACACTAATAGACGAGAACGCCAACGCAAATGTAAAATAAGAATACAACTTCAAGGTCCTGTACTGCATACACATACACCATTATTCATATACATTCAGCATATACATACAACATATTCATATACAGCGTGTACATACACATGTGTTGTTGTGAAGTGGTGAGTAAAGGCTCTAGAGCCCGGTTCAGATTAATGGTAAAGTAGGGTCAGACAGATGAGGTGTGTGTGTGTGTGTGTGTGTGTGTGTGTGTGTGTGTGTGTGTGTGTGTGTGTGTATCGTTTACGATGACCAGTCCTGCGTGCGTTGTGTTGTAGAAGTACCGTCAGTGTATGGCTGGACTTCTGGCCCCTCCCTATGGTGCCATGGAGAGTGGATCCAACAATGATCGTGAGTAACTACAATGCAGTTGACTGTATAATCTAAAGATAGCATATTACACACATCACCATGGTGATAACTCTGTCTCCCTTCTCCCTCAGGGCTGGCAGACAAAGACAGTCTAGGTTCCAATACTCTCAGCCTCATGAACAAGTCTCTCAGCAAGGTAAGATGGGCCAGTGTCAATGTTATACCGTGACGGTAATATCCCTTATCGTGCTCAACTAAACCCAAACTACTGTCTTTTCAAATCTGTATACAGTGTAAGACTTTAAGCTGCGGTGTGTGTGTATTCTAAAAGTGTTCACACAACCAAACACGCAGGCACACACACACACACACCGCTACCTCTGTAGTTATGCTAATGAAAGGTAATTCATGTTCACGGAACAAAAGGTACCATCTGCCCAATTATATGATGCCCTCTTTTGTAGTTCTGAGCTGTGGCAGAAGTAGCTCTCTGTGTGGCTGTGATTTGGGTTTTTCTCCTATTTTCTCACCTTTCATTCATGGCTCCACCATCGCAGACAGCAGTTGTGTGGTTGCTATGGAAACTGGGAGTGTTACGATAGGTTGGGTGGTTGTGATTCACGTCTTAGCGGGTATATAGTAAATGTGAGGGGGATGGGCGGGGCTTTTGTTGCCAGGGGCATGAAATGAAAGCCCCCTGGATTTCTCAGCACATCCTTTAAATGATTAAAACCTGGAGGCTGAGACTCTCACTATGATTGCTACTGTCTAGCTAGTGCTGACGGAAGGATGTTGTTCCTGTGTGACGTCTCCAGGTTCAGTCAGAGAGGCTGCAGCGAGGGGGGAAGGTGATGCGGAACGCCATCCTCTCCAGAGCACCCCACATGATCAGAGACAGGAAGTACCACCTCAAGACATACAGGTGTGGGTGTACGTGTGCATGTGTTTCAATGGCGTGCGGGCAAGGTCGGTAGCTGGGTGAGCACGGGCTGTTATGAAAGCCAGATTTACTCAAATAAACCTTGATGAAGTTCCCCATGCAACAGATAGCTCCAACACAGACTATTAACCCGAAATTGACAAAAATGGTCACCAAATGTAAATACCATTGTAACCAAGATACACAAGCGATAGCTCTGATGGTGGTATATCTCATATCAGCCGAGAAAAGGGCACACTGCTCAGCTCCGCTCAAGCCATACGTCGATGTGGTTTCCACAGTTACATCTGATAGGTGGCACCAAAAACGACTCAAAACGTCAGTGTCATCAAAACAAGAAATCAAATGCATTGAAAGGGATTCTATTCTCATGAAGTAGCCTCACCCTCAACAGCAGCCTAACCCTTCAATTGTAAAGGAAAATGCACTTAGGCCTACCTTTACTTTGAAATAAAGTCAGTTCGTCTGGCGAACCTCTCGGTGAAGTCCCAGCAGAACTCCATGTCCATTACTTGACTTTTCTGCCTTCGTGGTTGTAGTGTAGTTGGTCGCATTCGTCTTGCAGAAGCCAAGGCTCGGGTCTGAATTGAATGGCGGGAGAAGCCCCTTTCCCACTACGGCCACAAAGCATAAGTGAATGTAGGGATATCAAACGTTCAGCCCCTATGGACTCTCTAGTCTAGTGTGCCTGGTTAAATTGTGCTTATGAGCATTTTCATGGTTAAAGTAGAGAGAAATGGATGGAAGTGTGTGAGTGTGCTACAATTACTATCATTATATATTAAAATATTGACATATTTAATTATGTAATTACGCTAATTCCCCCATGGTGGACAGAACGTGTTACTACATTACAAATGTTTTTACCACACAAGAATGACAGGAAATACACATCATTTTTACCCCATATTGGTGATGTTAGTATTAGAGTTTATAGTCATCGCGATCTTACAAAATCAATTGCTTAAAACCGGCCAATATCTTTGGTTTAGTACAAGTGTTTTTGTCGTCCGCGCCAGTCCGTAGTGGGACTTGGAACGTAGCTGTCATTTTCAGACCATTGTGGCTCAAATTCATGGATTTGAGGGTTAAGTTATCATTCAAATGAAAGTCAACTCCTGTCGTTATTTAGAAATCAACGTGAGGTGGTGATTCGTTGAAATGATCCAGTCAAAAAAGTGTTGTTTCCTTTTCAGGATTGGCCATTTACCTAAATCATTTTCTCACAGGTACTGTGTAAATTGACAAATGGGGATGACAAGTTGTCACCTATCGACACATACATTTAGTATACCGAAGTTTTTTGAGGTTTTTCTGATAGAAGAGTGCCAAACGGTTATTGGCCCAGGTCCATTGAATTGTCCAATTCACACACTTATCAAGAGAACATCACTGGTCATCTCTACTGCATCTGATCTGGCAGACTCACTAAACACAAATGCTTCATTTGTAAATTATGTCTGAGTGTTGGAGTGTGACCCTGGCTAGCCGTTTACTTAAAAAAAGAAAATTGTGCTATCTGGTTTGCTTAATATAAGGAATTTGAAATGATTTATACTTTTACTTTTGATACTTAAGTACATTTTTAGCAATTCCATTTACTTTTCATACTTTAAAAAAATTACTCAAGTAAAATATTTAAGGTATCTTTACTTTTACTCAAGTATGACAACTTAGTACTTTTTACATCCCTGCCAAGTGGACAGGACAGTGGAGTCAGGGAAATCGAAAGGGGGAGAGCATAACCACCTACGTCACCAGCTTCATTAGGAAACGTATTGGCGACGTTGTCCCCACAGTAAAGGTTCGCTTCTTCCCCAATCAAAAATCCCTGGATTAACACTGAGGTTGGCGCTAAGCTAAAAGAACAGGGCTACCGCACACAGGGCAGACAACCCTGAGGCTATGGCTGAGGACAGGAACAAGTAAAAGCAGTCTCGCTATGACCTCCGCAGAGTCATCAAACGAGCAAAAGGACAATATTGGAATAAGGCAATCATATTACACAGGCATGTGGTAGGGCTACAGTCCATTACGGGTGACAAAGGAAGACCCAGCCGTGATCTGCCCAACGATGCCTCTCTACCAGACTAACTCAATGCATTTCATGCACGCTTCGACAATAACAAGACCCAGCCATGATCTGCCCAACGATGCCTCTCTACCAGACTAACTCAATGCATTTCATGCACGCTTCGACAATAACAAGACCCAGCCGTGATCTGCCCAACGATGCCTCTCTACCAGACTAACTCAATGCATTTCATGCACGCTTCGACAATAACAACACTGCGCCGTGCGTGAGGGCCGACCCAGAGGACTGGATGATTTCCCAAGGCCGCGGGGCCAGACGTTATTACTGGGTGAGGTTCTCAGAGTATGCACATAATACCTGGCAGGCATACTGTCCTTTTCACCCTCTTCTTGTCCCCGTCTTTAATCCCCATATGAGGAATACATATGTGAGAGTGCTGTTCATTAAATGCAGCTCGATGTTCAACACCATTGTCCCCTCCAAGCTCGTCAACAAGCGTAGGACACTGGGACTGAACACCTCCTTCTGCAACTGGATCCAATACTTCCTGGTGGACCGACCCCATGTGGTGAGGGTAGGCAACATCACCTCTGCCACATTGACCCTTGATTTGACTGGATAGTATGTGACGATAGATATTGCGTCGTCAGTGGATCTGTTGGGGCAGTATGGAAATTAGAGTGGGTCTGGGATGATGATGTTGATGTAGGCCATGACCAGCCTTTCAAAGCATTTCATGGATACAGATGTAAGTGCTATGGGGTGATAGCCAAGATCACCTGTCTGAATGACTATCTTGGTCGCAGGGACTATGGTGGTCTTCTTGAAACTTTTTAGGTAAGTATTACCTCCCGGGTCATTAAGAGGTTGAAATGTAATAGAAGACACTTAAGTGCCAGCTGGTACTCATCCTGGTAATCCATCTGGCCCTGCAGCCTTATGAATGTTAATCTGTTTAGAGGTCTTGCTCACATCGGCAACGGAGAGTGTGATCACACAGTCACCAGGAACAGCTAGTGCTCTCACGCATGGTTCAGTGTGGCTTGCGCCTTAAGCAAGCATAGAAGGCATTCAGCTTGTCTGGTAGGCTCGCGTCACTGGGCAGCTCATGGTTGGGTTTCCCTTTGTAATCCGTGATAGTTTGTAAGGCCGGATACATCCAACGAGAGTCAAAGCCAGTGTAGTAGGATTCGATCTTAGTCCTGTATTGTGGAACGGATGGCGTAGCAGGATTTGTTTTATAAGCGTCCGGGGTTTGTGTCCTGCTACTTGAAAGTGTCAACTCTAGCCTTTAGTTCAGTGTGGATGTTTTGCCTGTAATCCATGGATTCTGGTTGGATTATGCTTCCTTGGCACTTATTAATGGAGCCGGTGACTGATGTGGTAAACTCCTGGACCATATTCCAGTCTGTGCTAGCGAAACAGTCCTGTAGCTTAGCCTCCGCTTCATCGGACCACACCCGTATTGAGTGCGTCACTGGTACTTCATGTTTGAGTTTTTGCTTGTAAACAGTAATCCGGAGGATAAGGTTATGGTCAGATTTGCCAAATGGAGGGCAAAGGAGAGCTTTGAAGGCGTCTCAGTGTGTGGAGTAAAAGTGATCTAGAGTTTTTCCCGTCACTTGTTGCACAGGTGACATGCTTGTAGAAATTCGGGAAAATCGGATTTCAGTTCCCATGCGTTAAAATCACCGGCCATTGGGAACGCCGTCTCTGGGTGAGCATTTTCTTGTTTGCTTATGGAGGTAAATACATAAACAACTCAGGCGAGCAGAACCTCGGGACTTCTTTAGTATTAGAGATTGCACACCAGCTGTTAATAAAGAGACACACACCACCCTCCTTACGCTTATCCGACACTTCCATTCTGTCGTGCCGATGCATCGAAAAACGAGATAGTTGTATATTATGCATGTCCTTGTTAAGCCAAGTTTCTGAGAAACATATGGTATTACAGTTCTTCATGTCCCGTTGATAGTCTCGAACAGAGATTGTCCAGTTTGTTCTCCAGTGATTTTTATACATTCGCCAATAGAACAGAAGGTAGAGGCGGTTTATTTACTCGTTGCCGCAGTTCCATCAGGGTGTCCATACACCGGTCTCTATATATCGCCGTCTCTTTCTCTTCCGAGTGTCGAGGATTAGGACCTCGTCCAGGGTGAGCAGTATGTCCTGCGCCGACGACCCGTTGAAGTAGACATCTTCATCTAAATCAAGTTTAGTGATTGCTATATGTACAAAAACATTCAGTCAGCGCAACAAAATATACCTTCTAGCGCCATTCTGATTCTAGTCGAAACATGGCGCTGCGCTTCGTGCATATATTATAACAACATTTTGTGCCTTTGTTGTTCATTTTGGTGTTCAGCTGTTTTTTTTCTCTCCAATTGTTCGCTCGCACATAAAAAATACACGAGGAAAGTTGAAGTTTGGTAGCTGAAGTCTAAGCCTCTTCGTTGGGGATTGGTCAACTGTAAGGGTGGGAACTATGGATGGGATTTTTCAATTAAGTGTTTGTTAGCGCCAGCTGCTTGGCTGGCTAGCTAGACTAGCAGCATAGGCTTACTCGTGCAGAGAAAGCAAGCAAGCAAGCCAACCAACTGACCTAAAGACCTGTATAACTTTTTAATCAAAAAGCATAATAAGCTTTCCATTGGCAAAACCGAAGTAAAAGGTTTGGTAGCAAGGCCCAGCTAGCTAGCTATTGTTAACACACAGGGAGTATGCGAGCACAGTCGTGTGCTTACGCCTTGCCGAGTTCTGCTAGGGGTTCTGCTAGAACCGAGTTCTGCTAGAACCTAGTCTGCAGTCGCCCTCCTCCGGTGATGGCAAAAAGCAGATGTTTCTGGTTTTCAGGGATACCGTATTTTCAACCCCAAAAAAGTAAACACCTGCTACGTTAGGTTAGCAGTGGCCTTAAGTGCTTGTGCACATACATACAGTACAGTATGCATGCTTGTGTTACTTTATTGTCACGCTGTGTGTGTGTGTGTTTGTCTTGCAGGCAGTGTTGTGTAGGTACAGAGCTGGTAGACTGGCTGGTGCAACAGAGTACCTGTGTACACACTCGCTCTCATGCTGTAGGGATGTGGCAGGCTCTGCTGGAGGAGGGAGTACTGAACCACGGTGAGACTACACTGCCCTCTAATGGACACAACACTTTCAAAGTTATTTAACCAGTTCATGACATATAGGGAGAATCTCAATTGCATTTCTTCCTCACATCCTCTCTTCTCGACCTCCTTCTCAAAACCCATTGGATGAAAAACTTTGTTCCCTCCCCTTGGACCTTTTCCAGCTTTCCCACTATGTTGGGTCAGTGATTTACTTACCGTTTGTGTGTGTGTGCCTCCCCCCAGTGGACCAAGAGTTGGGTTTCCAGGACAAGTACCTGTTCTACCGTTTCCTTGACGACGAGGAGGAGGACACCCCGTTGCCTAGCGAGGAGGAGAAGAGAGAGAGTGAGGAAGAGCTTCCTGAGACCATCCTCTTCCTTGCCCAGATAGGACCTGACGCCCTACTGCGCATGATCCTCCGCAAACCGTCAGTACCACACACAGACACACACACACACACACGCTAAACACTCAAACATGCGTTTGATCTAATACATTTAATTTGAAATGTAATGTAAATCTCCTCTCTCTCTCTGTGTCTCTCTAGTCCTGGTCAGAGGACAGGTGATGATCTGGAGATCATCTATGATGAGCTGCTTCACATCAAGGCCTTATCCCACCTCTCCAACACTGTGAGTCTTATCCCACCTCTCCAACACTGTGAGTCTTATCCCACCTCTCCAACACTGTGAGTCTAGACTCTTTTCATTTCGGCAAAGCCACTTTGCTCTGACGAGCTCATAGCAGTAGTCCCAAATGCTAAAATGAACTGTCTTTATTTTTTTTTGCAGGTGAAGAGGGAGCTGGCCAGTGTTCTGATATTTGAGTCCCACGCCACTGCAGGGACCGTGTGTAAGTCCTGCTCTCACGTCCATACTGTGTGTGTGTGTTTTAGGGACACGCGTTAAGTTGTCTCTTCTCCTTCCAGTGTTTAACCAGGGTGAGGAGGGCACATCCTGGTACATCATCCAGAAGGGCTCTGTCAATGTGGTCATCTACGGCAAGGTAGGACTTGTGTGTTCATGTATTTTTGTCTGGAAATATTTTCACATGATTTATGGGCCTACACCAGATGATACTTAGAAAACTGGTTCTGACCAACAATAATGCTGCTACATACAACAGCTGGCTTCTATACCCCTGGGGAGACCTGTGTCACAGTTTTGGAAACTGACTTTGCTCATCATAATTCGTCACAGTGAATGACAAGTTTAAGGGTCTCGGATTACACACACACACACACACACACAGTTGGATTGGTCAGAATATTCATTCATGCGAGCACTTCTCTAGCTGTCTGAATCGTCTGTTTTTTAACCGTGTGTGTTTCTCACCAGGGTGTGGTGTGTACCCTGCACGAGGGAGATGACTTTGGGAAGCTGGCACTGGTGACAGACTCCGCTCGAGCTGCCTCCATCGTCCTCAGAGAAGACAACTGTCACTTCCTCCGAGTGGACAAGGAAGACTTCAACAGGATACTCAGGGTAGAGTTTAATACTGTACCAAATATTTGTTTTATAAACTAACCCAAGACAGACCACAGCCTGTCATTTCCAGTGGGAGCAAATTCATCATAGTGGGCAGAACAAGAAAGGCGTTGGGCATAGCCAAGCACGAGCTAGTCAGACCCTCATGGCGTGTTCTATGTGTTTTGCATATTTCCATTAGGAATAACTAAATGCGCCCTTGCACTCCTAAACAACTAAATGTTTTGAGACTTTGGCAAAGGGTACAAAACTACAAAACTTAGTCCACTCTGTTTGCAGTTTTGGGAACAGAAAACTGAATTGAGATCAAATGTTTCATTGATGAGAAAATGAGTCATCACCATATTTGGTGGTGAGTGGAAATGCCAACTGGATGCTCCAGATTTATAGGTCCGGTGAAACGTCCGGTCTAGTTGTTCTGTGACTGTACTGTTTGCTACAGTGTGCAATACTGGACCGTACTGTCATTGACTTTAGGACGTGGAGGCGAATACAGTGCGCCTGAAGGAGCATGAGCAGGCTGTGCTGGTCCTGGAGAAGAGTCCCAGAGCCTCTACTCTGGGAAACATCAAGTACACTGTGATGTCTGGAACCCCTGAGAAGATCCTAGACCACTTCCTGGAGACCATGAGGATGGACACACACCACGCTGACCCAGGTACACACACACACCTAGCTTCCACACAACCAGGTAGAGATACACTGTGAGTTGCCAGGGTTGAGGGGCCGGTACAGGACTGGATGATGGGTTGGTGGATATGAATGAATATCTGTTTTCTAATATTATTCCCTTTCTTCCTCTTTTCTCTTTCTCTCTTTTTCTCTCCCCCCTCCCCTCCTCTCAGATCCTGCGGTAGATGACTTTGTCCTCATGCACTGTGTCTTCATGCCTAACAGCCAGTTCTGCCAGCTGCTCATGGCACAATATCCTTTTCTCCTTCCAACTCTCTTCTCTTTCACTCCATTATTCTCTCCTCTCGCTTTCTCCCTCTCCTTGTTTCTCTTTCCAACTCTCTTCTCTTTCACTCCATTCTTCTCTCCTCTCGTTTTCTCCCTCTCCTTGTTTCTCTTTCCAACTCTCTTCTCTTTCACTCCATTCTTCTCTCCTCTCGTTTTCTCCCTCTCCTTGTTTCTCTTTCCAACTCTCTTCTCTTTCACTCCATTCTTCTCTCCTCTCGTTTTCTCCCTCTCCTTGTTTCTCTTTCCAACTCTCTTCTCTTTCACTCCATTCTTCTCTCCTCTCGTTTTCTCTCTCTCCTTGTTTCTCTTTCCAACTCTCTTCTCTTTCACTCCATTCTTCTCTCCTCTCGCTTTATCCCTCTCCTTGTTTCTCTTTCCAACTCTCTTCTCTTTCACTCCATTCTTCTCTCCTCTCGCTTTCTCCCTCTCCTTGTTTCTCTTTCCAACTCTCTTCTCTTTCACTCCATTCTTCTCTCCTCTCGTTTTCTCCCTCTCCTTGTTTCTCTTTCCAACTCTCTTCTCTTTCACTCCATTCTTCTCTCCTCTCGCTTTCTCCCTCTCCTTGTTTCTCTTTCCAACTCTCTTCTCTTTCACTCCATTCTTCTCTCCTCTCGTTTTCTCCCTCTCCTTGTTTCTCTTTCCAACTCTCTTCTCTTTCACTCCATTCTTCTCTCCTCTCGTTTTCTCCCTCTCCTTGTTTCTCTTTCCAACTCTCTTCTCTTTCACTCCATTCTTCTCTCCTCTCGCTTTCTCCCTCTCCTTGTTTCTCTTTCCAACTCTCTTCTCTTTCACTCCATTCTTCTCTCCTCTCGTTTTCTCTCTCTCCTTGTTTCTCTTTCCAACTCTCTTCTCTTTCACTCCATTCTTCTCTCCTCTCGTTTTCTCTCTCCTTGTTTCTCTTTCCAACTCTCTTCTCTTTCACTCCATTCTTCTCTCCTCTCGTTTTCTCCCTCTCCTTGTTTCTCTTTCCAACTCTCTTCTCTTTCACTCCATTCTTCTCTCCTCTCGCTTTCTCCCTCTCCTTGTTTCTCTTTCCAACTCTCTTCTCTTTCACTCCATTCTTCTCTCCTCTCGTTTTCTCCCTCTCCTTGTTTCTCTTTCCAACTCTCTTCTCTTTCACTCCATTCTTCTCTCCTCTCGTTTTCTCCCTCTCCTTGTTTCTCTTTCCAACTCTCTTCTCTTTCACTCCATTCTTCTCTCCTCTCGTTTTCTCCCTCTCCTTGTTTCTCTTTCCAACTCTCTTCTCTTTCACTCCATTCTTCTCTCCTCTCGCTTTCTCCCTCTCCTTGTTTCTCTTTCCAACTCTCTTCTCTTTCACTCCATTCTTCTCTCCTCTCGTTTTCTCCCTCTCCTTGTTTCTCTTTCCAACTCTCTTCTCTTTCACTCCATTCTTCTCTCCTCTCGTTTTCTCCATCTCCTTGTTTCTCTTTCCAACTCTCTTCTCTTTCACTCCATTCTTCTCTCCTCTCGTTTTCTCCCTCTCCTTGTTTCTCTTTCCAACTCTCTTCTCTTTCACTCCATTCTTCTCTCCTCTCGTTTTCTCCCTCTCCTTGTTTCTCTTTCCAACTCTCTTCTCTTTCTCTCCATTCTTCTCTCCTCTCGTTTTCTCCCTCTCCTTGTTTCTCTTTCCAACTCTCTTCTCTTTCACTCCATTCTTCTCTCCTCTCGTTTTCTCCCTCTCCTTGTTTCTCTTTCCAACTCTCTTCTCTTTCACTCCATTCTTCTCTCCTCTCGTTTTCTCCCTCTCCTTGTTTCTCTTTCCCCTCCCGTTTCTCTTCTTGGCATATTCAGTAGGCTACATATAGGTTACAGTAATGTTATACATTGCCCTTTTGTCTCGGGGCTCCCGAGTGACGCAGCGGTCTAAGGCGCTGCATCCCAGTGCTTGAGGCGTCACTACAGACACCCTGGTTCGAATCCAGGCTGTATTACAACCGGCTGTGATTGGGAGTGCCATTGGGCGGCGCACAATTGGCCCAGCATTGTCCGTGTTTGGCTGGTGTAGTTAGTTATTGTAAATAAGAATTTGTTCTTAACTAACTTGCCTAGTTAAATATGGTAGTAGGTTCCAGGTGCACCGGTTTGTGTCAAGAACTGCAACGCTGTTGTGTTTTTCACACTCAACAGTTTCCTGTCTGTATCAAGAATGGTCCACCATCCAAAGGCCATCCAGCCAACTTCACACAGCTGTGGCAAGCATTGGAGTCAACACGGCTAGCATCCCTGTGGAACGCTTTCCAGCACCCTTGTAGACTCCATGCCCCCGAGGAATTGAGGCTGTTCTGAGGGCAAAGGGAGAGGGGTGCAACTCATTATTAGGAAGGTGTTTCTAATGTGTGGGTACACTCACTGTAGTTGTGCTATATCTTTAACCCTGTGTGTACCTACCATGCGGTGGCTCCCCCGGGTTCGGAGCAGGAGAGGTTGGAGTACGCTGTGACCTCTAAAAGACGAGTCCTCAATCTGGCCCTGCGCTGGGCGGCAGTACACACACACCATCTACAGGAGGAGCAAGCAGCACTCACATTCCTGGAGGTACACACACACACACACACACACATACACACACACACACACCTGAGGAGTTGTCTGAGTCTGTGTGTTTCTCTCTGTAGGAGCTGTATGGGAGTGTGTCCAGTGACTCACGGATCCTCAGAGCTCTGAAAGACTTTGTACCCGACTTGGAGAAGGTCGTCAAACTACAGTATGTAAACCCTGACCTCTAACCTTGGTTGTTTAGCAACAAAACCGAAGCGTGCGTAGCTATGGGGCAAAATAGACGGGGTTGGCTTAGATTGTTGACAGGATGTCAACGATATTTAGTCTCCAAATGTTTATTGAAAAATGAAATACATTTGCACAATGTGCACGTGTTGTCTCAAATGCATCGTTACAGTTGTTGGTTAGCTAGCTAGCGAGTTTTAGCCATATTAGCATTGACATGAAATCAGTCAAAACAAGACATGGTATCAAGAACAAGCTGGAACGAGCTGAAATGAGTCACTTACGATTCCCCACGTGGCAGCGTCTTGTCGTTGTTGCCAGCTACAGTATCTGGCCACCCAGAATCACGACAACACACAGGTTGAAGCCCCATTGAAGCGTGCGCTTTGTTTTTGCGACGTCGGCAAACCCATCCGTATCAAGACAATGCATTAATACATACATCTGTTCTCTTGTTTCTGTTCTTCAGTTCAGAAGAGGCCAAATTGAAAAAGGTACACACAGACTATGTTTGCTGGTGGTGTCTGTGTGTGTGTGTGTGTGTGTGTGTCTGTAAAAGTGTGTGATGTGTCATTTTTATCTCTGTGGCCTGTTTCAGCAGAAGATCCTTCTTAGAGAGTTCAGCAACGGAGACGAGAGACTAGCGAAGAAACAACCCATCAGGAACTGTGACGAAAGTGAGTGTGTGTTTGTGTAAAAGAATGCGTCTTTCTGCACATGATTAAAAACATGTTAAAAACGTGTGTGTGTGTGTGTAGTCCTGTTGAAGGTGTACTGCAGTGACCATACCTATACCACTATCCGGGTTGCCGTGGCAGCCACAGGGAGAGAGGTGACCAGTGCTGTGGCTGACAAACTGGCCACAAACGATGACCTACTATTGGTCCACCTCAGCTCCGCAGGCGGTGAGGAGCCAATCACATCTCACTTCATTCATAGTGAACAAAAAATATAAATGCAACATGCAACAATTTCAGCGATTTTACTGAGTTACAGTTCATATAAGGAAATCAGTCAATTGAAATAAATAAATTGGGCCCAAATCTATGGATTTCATATGACTGGGCAGGGGCGCAGCCATGGGTGGGCCTGGGAGGGTAGGCCCACCCACTGGGGAGCCAGTGGGCCAATCAGAAGAAGAAAAAACACCCACAAAAGGGCTTTATTACAGACAGAAATACTCAGACCATTCCACAAGTGAAGAAGCCGGATGTGGAGGTCCTGGGCTGGTGTGGTTACACATGGTCTGCGGTTGTGAGGCAGGTTGGACATACTGCCAAATTCTCTGAAACGATGTTGGAGGCAGTTCATGGTAGAGAAATTAACATTAAATTCTCTGGCAACAGCTCTGGTGGACATTCGTACAGTCCGCGTGCCAATTGCAAGCTCCCTGAAAACTTGAGACATCTGTGGCATTGTGTTGTGTGACAAAACTGCACATTTTAGAGTGGCCTGTTGCTGTCCACAGCTCAAGGTGCACCTGTGTAATGATCATGCGGTTTGATCAGATTCTTGATATGCCTCATCTGTCAGGTGGATTGATTATCCTGGCAAAGTAGAAATGCTCACTAACTGGGATGTAAACCAATTACTGCACAGCATTTGAGAGAAATGTGTTTTTGTATCTATGGAACATTTCTGGGATCATTTATTTCAGCTTACGAAATATGGGGCCAACACTTTACATGTTGCGTTTAATATTTTTGTTCAGTATACGTATAATTTATTACTGTCATTTTATATTCCAACGTGTGTGTGTTCTCCTGTACAGAGAAGCAGATGCTGAAGCCCAATGATGTGTCCGTATTCTCCACTCTGAGCATCAACGGGCGTATGTTCGCCTGTCCCAGGGACCAGCTGAATGCTCTGGTGAGAGAGAATGGGGACTAGAAATATGGCAAAATGTTGTCTTTGAGCCACAACCATACTGTACATCAGGGAGCATCAACTAGATTCAGCCCTGGGCCGCTAATTTTTTTTTTTTATAATAATAATTTTATTCTTGAGCGGATGGTCACTTGGCCAGAACATAATTACAAAGAATTTGTAGACTGCAAATTGACCGCAAGAAGCCCAAACAGATATAATATTTTACTAAAACAGAATCATTTCAATCCTTGCTTACATTTGTATACGATCACATATACAGTACTTCTCTATAATGCGTGGGAATACTTTGGAACAGATTTACAAAATGAACAATAAATAAAAGAATTAAAATAATTTGCTCAGAAAACTCGAGGGGCCAAATAAAGTCACCGGCGTGCCAAATTCGGGCCTGCGGGCCAGCAGTTGAGGAACCCTGCTAAACATCATAGTGTCGTGTAGACAATAACCTAATGTGTGTGTGTGTGTGTGTGTGTGTTAGACCCCTCTCCCAGACCAGGAGGGGCCCTCAGCGGGGTCCATGTCCAGTTTTGAACTGATGAGTTCTAAAGACCTGGCCTACCAGATGACCCTGTATGACTGGGAACTCTTCAGCTGCGTGCACGAGGTAGACACACAAACACACACACACACACACCCTTTCTGAGACGAGAGAACCAACCTGCTCTATTTCTTTCTGTACACCTGAACTCCATAACATGTGTCCCATCTCCTCCCTGCTGCAGCATGAGCTGTTGTACCATACGTTTGGCCGTCAGAGCTTCAGGAGAACCACCGCCAACCTGGACCTCTTCTTACGCAGGTCAGATTTTGAATCGAACATGATTTCGAAGTAACTTCTATGACTTTTTTCCCCCCTAGGCAGGTTGTTGGTACATGTTACAGTGCGTTATTTGACCCTGATGGGATTGTGTGGTCGTGGTCAGGTTCAACCAGGTGCAGCTGTGGGTTGTGACAGAGGTGTGTCTGTGTGGTCAGCTCAGCAAACGGGTTCAGCTGCTCAAGAAGTTCATCAAGATCGCTGCTCAGTGAGTGTTGCGCACGCGAAACAATCAAACACTCACTCGTTCTGTAGATGCGCGCGCTTCGTAGGGAGTTGAAGTGGACGGAAACGCTGCTTCAGTCTCTCACTGAAATTGTTGATGTTGCTTTCTTCAGCTGCCGGGAGTTTAAGAATCTGAACTCGTTCTTTGCCATCATCATGGGTATGAGCAACCCTGCAGTCAGCCGACTCACCCAGACCTGGGAGGTGAACCATGACTACTACTATAAACTACTGACAAATTACAGCTTCTCTATTCGTCCACTAAAAACTAAAGCCATTAAACCTTTCTCTTTCTGTTGGCAGAAACTCCCCAGCAAGTTCAAGAAGTTCTACGCTGAATTTGAAAGCATGATGGTGAGTTGCTCTTCAAAGACCAATTTCCATTTGACCCCTATGTGGACAATAAAGTTATTGACCTTTTGAACCGTGGTGTGTGTGTGTGTGTGTGTGTGTGTTAACAGGACCCGTCCAGGAACCACCGGGCCTACCGGCTGACCGTCACCAAAATCGAGCCGCCAATCATCCCCTTCATGCCCCTCCTCCTCAAAGGTTAGCCCCGGTTACGATCAGTAGGCAAGCAACGGACATCGAGGTGAGAAAGTCAACTCCTCTGTTTCAAACTGTGCTTTTTCTGTTCTCTTCCCAGACATGACTTTCAGTCACGAGGGCAACAAGACATTCATAGACAACATGGTCAACTTTGAGAAGATAGTGAGTATACACAGGCATTCATAAGATGCTTATAAACTCTTCATTCCACTTGAATGCTGTAGTCATAGAATTAGGTTTTCAGTATCAACAACCTTCATAGAACATTAATACAACTTATATATGACATGTGACCACTGGTTTACCCCCCCCCCCCCCCCTGGTTCTGTGGGGGCCCAAACCAAAAAACAAGCATACGAACTCGTTATAAACCATGGAAAAATTGTCTAGAATAATATGAGGTAGTTATAAAAACTGCACATTTCCCTCTCTGCCCCATGGTAAAATGTGTAGAATTGCAAGGAATTAGCTGTAATCTTAAACAATTTAAATGGGTTGGGAGGTGGGGGCCTTGCTCGGATCTTGCGCGCGGGGGGGGGGGGGGGGGTTACGCCACTACATGTAACACTGCTTGTTGTTGTGATTTCCAGCGGATGATAGCAAACACCATCCGGGCAGTGAGACACTGCAGGAGTCAGCCGTTTAGTAAGTCTCTGATCTATCACTAACAAGTGATCCTTTCAACTGGACCCATTAACAATAGGCATTAATAATACAACTCTCTCTCTGCCTCTCAGACCCTGAGGTGTGTCAGCCCAATAAGAACCATGCGGAGGTGAGGGGTTATGTCAGAAAGCTGTGTGTGATTGACAACCAGCGGACCCTGACAACGCTCTCCTATAGGCTGGAGCCCCGCAGGACCTGAGCCCGCCCACCATCACGGTAGTTACATGTAGAGATCACAGGTAACCTTCATCACTGTGACATGGCTTCATCGGGCTGCTATGACTTCATCTGGGAAACTCAGACCTCTGACATCACATGGAATTCTTAGCCCTCTATGACATCACACAGAACCATCAGCCTTTGCGACATCACATAGAAGAGCAATGATTAGAGATCCGAGACTCTTATTAAGTGTAAGGTTACTGTACGTCTAGATAGAAAACTGCAAGTACTTAAAGTGACTGGGAAAAAAATCTGATTTAAAAATGAACAACTATAGATTTGAGGTCTTTTTTTAGTGATTATCAGTATCCCTTACTGATAATGTGAAAGCAGATGTGAAAAATATGAAGAAAGTATATTGTACCAGTTTCACAAATGCCAAGATATTTTACATAGTGTTATAGAGAAGCAAAACCCCTAGCATTGTTAAGCATCGTTCTGAAATCTGTCCTCAAATTCTTGCGTTAAAGCACAACTCATGTAGCATATTGTTATTCCTGTTTAATCAGTCATCCTTCTCAGTTGTGTTCTCGTCATGTACTTTTGTATATGTAGATACAGTATATTTGACTTGTGTCTCGTGTTTTACCTCAGGACCTCATTATGATGTCAGTGTGTTGAGTGTCTAGTCTGTCTGATCTTTAAATAAAAAAATTATCTAATATAATAATCAAAACATTTGATTCTGGCGGTGGTTATTGCTGATTGTCACTGTTTTTGTCCGTGAAAGTGATGTCACCCTCTCTGTCCCCAGTTGATGATGTCGTTCCTGGTTGGCCGTGTCACCATGGTCATTCCAGACTGGTGATGTGACTGTCCCCCTCATTCCTGGTGTATGTGGTGGGTGTGTGTTTTTAGTTGCTGAGTGAGTAAGAGATAGGGTTGGTTGTCAGGCTAGAGAATAATCGTTCTCTAGCCCTGTGTCTGACGTGTGTGTGTGTGTGTCTGACCTGTGTGTGTGTGTGTGGGTCTGACCCCTGTGTGTGTGTCTGACCTGTGTGTGTGTGTGTGTTTTGTATAGAAGCAATGATCCCATGCATTCTCTGGATGCCAGCAGCCTTATTTGACCTGACAGCAAGAGGTCACACACAGAGCATCCACCCGTACATACACTGGGAAAGAAGAGAACAGGCAGGCGAGCAGAATGTGATTAACGCACACTCACACACTCTAATCTCTCACTCTCTCTCAATCCAAGTGTGTGTGTTCTGTAGTCTCACCACAGGGTGTCGCCTCAGCACCTGGCCTGACCGAGGGAGTGAATGAGCTCTTACTACATTTACAGAGAAGCTCTCTGCGGTGTCTCTTTTCATTCTCTCGCTCCCGGAGTCCATTCTGCTATCGGGTGTGTGTGATCAAACGTGTTCTCCCTCCTACCTTTTCTCTCTTTCTCTCCGTTCCGTATCTCTCAGTTTGCTCTGTTTACTCAGAGCGGCTGTCGTCGAGTGTGTGTGTGCGCGCCAGTATGCCATGTCGTCTCTGAGTTCGTCGTTTGTCCAGATAAAACATGAGGACCTGCGGTTCTATGAGAACTGTGGAGGGGGCAGCTTTGGGAGTGTCTACCGAGCACACTGGATATCTCAGGATAAAGAGGTCGCTGTGAAGAAACTACTCAAGATCGAGACTGAGGTAAGACACACACACGCACAGTCTCACACACAGTCTCACACACACACACACGCACAGTCTCACACACACACGCACACCCTCAAGCGATTTGGTATGCCTTTCCTCCATGCCAGCCGCTCTCCTGTTTTCTCTCCAGTTGCCTGTGTGTTGATCTTGGTTTCAACATACCTCTCCTCTTCCTCTCATTGTGGAGTACGGTATTGGTTTATAACACAGGCTACTCCCATTGTGTGAGATAAGGTATGGGCTAGCTGTCTCTTTGGTGTGTGTAATTTACCCTCTTGTGTAAATACTAAAGTTCAGTGATTCCTGACCAAATTCTGGGTGATGGACATGGCCCTCCTTTTCTTTTTCCCCCTTTGGCCCTCACAATGAACAAAACACTCCCAGTCTGAAGTTGTGACCCAGTATAAATTGGTTCCCGACCCGGCAGAAAACCATGTTGTGGGTTATAGTGACCTGGCCTGGCAGTGACACTGTCACTGACTTCATCCCTGGAGGGCTGAATAACTGTTAGTATATATATGCTGGCTGGGGTGCTGCCGATCACATGCCCACGCACAACCGCGTGCCTGAAAAACAGACACAAGTACGCGTGCACATACTCTGCAGGAACTTTTGATTTGAGAAGCTCTAGCGTTGTTTGATTTTAAAAAATAAAATAAAAAAAACGTCTGGATCCTGTCAGATGATCGTCGTTCATGACTATCCAGTACGGGGCAGATTTTCTAAGTTGTTTTGTGTTCGAGACGTGGCCTGTTAGGGAGTGGATTGATTGCGTGTTTGCCGTGTCGACGTTGTGTTCCTAGGTGCTCTGACCCAAACCTACACTGCACAGACGCGGAGCAGAAGGGGCTTCTCTGTACAACCCTCAGATTGCTTAAATCAAATGTAACAGTATGCATGTCGTAGAATTAAGAATTAGACACTGCAATTTAGTAGGACTTCTACTTTTTATTTGATTTTTTATTATTTCACCTTTTATTTAACCAAGTTGGCTAGTTGAGAACAAGTTCTCATTTACAACTGGCCAAGATAAAGCAAAGCAGTGCGACACAAACAACAACACAGACTTGGAATAAACAAACATACAGTCAATAACAGTAGGAAAAGTCTATATACAGTGTGTGCAAATGAGGTGAGATAAGGGAGGCAAGACAATAAATAGTCCATGGTGACGAAGTAATTACAATATAGCAATTAAAAACTGGAGTGATGGATGTGCAGAAGATGAATGTGCAAGGAGAGATAGTGGGGTGCAAAGGAGCAAGATAAATAAATACATACAGTGTGGGGGATGAGGTAGTTGGATGGGCTATTTACAGGTGCAGTGATCTGTGACCTGCTCTGACAGCTGGTGCGTAAAGTTAGTGAGGGAGGTAAGAGTCTCCAGCTTCAGTGAGTTCGTTCCAGTCATTGGCAGCAGAGAACTGGAAGGAAAGGCGGCCAAAGGAGTAATTGGCTTTTGGGGTGACCAGTGAAATATACCTGCTGGAATGCGTGCTACGGGTGGGTGTAGCATCACCAGTGAGCTGAGATAAGGCGGGGCTTTACCTAGCAAAGACTTGTAGATGACCTGGAGCCAGTGGGTTTGTCGACGAGTATGAAGTGAGGGCCATCCAACGAAAACGTACAGGTCGCAGTGGTGGGTAGTGCTCTTACTGTAAGTTAAATACTGTGCATACATTCTCACTCTCTCTCCTCCCTACCAACTCTTCACCCCCCCCCCTCTCTCCAGGCTGAGATACTGAGTAGCCTCAGTCATAAGAACATTATTCAGTTCTATGGCGCCGTACTGGAGTCCCCCAACTATGGCATCGTCACAGGTCAGTGTGTGTGTGTGTGTGTTTCCTTATACACATTCTGATGGACATGGAACCGTAGGTCTAGGATCAACATTTAGGTTACTGAGTGTGTGTGTGCTGAGTTTCCTGGCAGGACATTTGTAACTTAACCCAGGATGTTTTTATGTGTGTTCACTCCATGTGGTCATATGGTTGATTACAGCTCTGTGACAGCACTGCCCATATGACTTACAGAACACACTACCCAGTGTGTGTGTGTGTGTGTGTGTGTGTGTGTATGAGCCTGATGTGCTAAGCTGTGTTTGACGTTTCTCAAGTCGTTGTGATAAATGAGTTCAGGTTGTGAGTGACAGGAGGCTGCAGAAATAACCCTGTTCTCTCTGTGTGTGTGTGTGTGTGTGTGATATTTATGTCTGTGTGTTTATTATGCACTACACGGTACTGTATATTTCATGTAAACTGTCCTTGGGTTTTAGAGACATTATGTTAGACACACAGCAATATATACACAGTAATAAATACAGTGATATAAATACAGTAATATATACACACTTAAGGGTAACAAAAAAAAGTTAGTTTTGAATAAAATATATATATATGTTTTTAAACAACTGCGATCTTCAAGGAGATGGTCTGGTGTGATGTCATCGGCCTCCATCTCACTTGAGGAACAATAGAGAACATAACAGGGAGGGTCCACCAAAAGAGAGAGGCCGATGACATCACGTTCTCTCCAGTCGGAGAACCCTGGGTTATAGTGTGTGTTGTGATCTCCTCTTTCAGAGTATGCGGGCGGAGGTTCTCTGTATGAGTACCTCTCCAGTGAACAGAGTGAGGAGATGGACATGGAACAAATCATGACCTGGGCCATGGAGATAGCCAAAGGTAAGGCTAGAGAGATAGATTGACCCATGTTTTATGTTCTCCCGTACCTAGAGAAACCTTAGCATGCTAATTAAGCCCTTTGGTACAGTTCTGTCTTCCCTAAAGGCAATAGGGGGCATATTCTCATCTGGTGTGAGGATCAGTGACTTGTTTGGAGACTGGTAGCCATTGTTTAGCCGAGTTGTTAACAGTTTGCTGGTCTGTTATTGGTTCGTGGCTGAGGATGTTTAATGTTTCTGTCCAATAGGAATGCACTATCTTCACTCGGAAGCCCCAGTCAAAGTCATTCACAGAGACCTCAAGTCGCGAAACGGTAACCAAATGCACACGCACTCCGCAACCAAACGTATATCTACCCACCAGGACATCCAACATTGCACACACTACTGCTGCTACTTAATCGTTTTCAGACGTGAACTAATGGCTATAGCTTCATACAAAAATCACAAGAAGAACCCCCTCCTCCCCCACTTGTGAACTCACTCAACTCTTTGTGTCTCAATACAGTGGTGCTGACTGCAGACAAAGTGCTCAAGGTACAGTAGGGATAACTACCAATTATTGTATGCTCCACTCATCCATCCTTGATTATTTTGAAACCAAGTGTCCCAATGCTGTCTCTCTCCCCGGTCTGTTGTCAGATCTGTGATTTTGGAGCGTCTAAGTTCCAGTCCCACACCACCCACATGACAGTGGTGGGCACCTTCCCCTGGATGGCCCCAGAAGTCATACAGAGCCTACCTGTGTCAGAGACCTGTGATACCTACTCCTACGGCGTGGTGTGTGTGCGGGAGGGGAAGCATCTAATATGTCAAGTGGCTTTTCAGGAGAATATGTCCTGTATCATTGTGTGTGTGTGTGTGTGTGACCAGGTGCTATGGGAAATGCTGACACGGGAGGTTCCGTTTAAAGGCTTCGAGGGGCTGCAGGTTGCTTGGCTGGTGGTGGAGAAACAAGAGGTACAGACACTCATTCTCACACATAAACACACACACACATACACACACACATGCCCAAAGACACATTGTTCTGATTTAGGATTAGTTGAGAGCTTCAAAGGGGCTCAGTTTCACTCATTAAATAAAAGACGGTCATATGCACCACCGAACATAAAACAAACACGCAAGCACTGAACGAGCAACACGCACAGAGCTGGAGTAACAAGGTGATTCTCTCATGCTTTCCGCTGTGAGGAGGGTAAGGGGTATTTTTAGGGTTGATGTCAGCTCTCTGCTCTTGTAAGGCATGGATACTCTGCTGTGGAGCTAGGCCAGGACCTGTAGTTTTACTGTGTGTGTGTGTGTGTGTGTGTGTTTGGGCGGGTTATATGCTTAATTTGTAAATCGGAAGGTGCAGTAACTAAAAGGAAGGTGCAGTAACTAAAAGTGTATGGGGGGGTGGCATTTGCTTTCCAACCTGTGTTTTCCCACAATTGTATCTGAAATATTGTGAAAGGCCTGTTTTGTCTGCATGCTGTTCACTGACAGATTTGCAGTGTGTTCCCGACTGTAGGCTATGCCTTGTTATTCAGCTGCACACAATCCACAGCCAGGCTTTTCATATTTTCTTTAATAAGCTATTGATCGGCTGTGGTTAAATTATAGACCTACTCTTGGTGTTGTATTCTGAATGATTTCAGTGGATCTCACTCTAGTTGCGTGAGAGATTCAGGCCCGCTTCTGTCTCTCACCACCGCAACGGCCACGATTTGGTCTGTCTCTAGGCTACCGTGTTGCTCAAACCGTCAACCCGGGCTGACCCAACGCCAATCACTTCTTGGAATATCAGGCATGTTTTCATATTACGTTTTTTTTTTAGGTGGCAGGAGAATTACAGAGAAGGAAACTCCAATTAACACTGGTTGCTTTTATTGGAGTTTTTAACATTGCAAATAGAGAAAATGATTCTTCGTGCCAGGAGAGGTACCAGATCCGGGCAAATAGGTTCCCGGAATGAAAACAGTCCAAAACTGAGAAGTGCCAGATCATGTTCCTCAAATGAAGCACTGGTTATACTGTGTGTTTGTGCGTGTCGCAAGTGTGGAAGGGGCTTCAAACTGTGTCTGTATTCCAGTAATAGTGTGCTGCCCTGTCACCCATAGAGATCTGAGAACATGACTCCTGAGTATCCCAGCGTGCTTTTGGATGAGGTCCAATAGTAGGCCCTAAATAACCAGAGAGAGAGGAGGGGGGGGGGGGGGGGTGACTATTATACTAACCGTTACTGAGAGAGATTTATTTCCGTTTTAAACCCCCCCAGAGTAAACTGTTTCCATATCCCCCTGCCCTTCTCAGTGGATGTATCCTGTAACCCTGGTCCTCCAGTAACCCCCAACGGTGGACCGTTTCATTGTAGTCCTTGACAAACACACCACATTCAACTCTTTGAGGGCTTGATGATTATTTGACTAGTTGAATCAGGTTTGCTTTTTCCAGGGTTACACTAAAAAGGTATATACTGCTGGGGGTACTGGAAACGCTGCTATAACCTGTTACTATGTACTGCCCCTCCCCACCCCCCTGCCTCTTACTGGAATGTAGAAAAGGCACAGTTAGCATTATGCTGTAACTGATGAGTCACTGGTTCAACTCCCTGCTGATCAGGGACTGTGTCCCCTCTAAGACAACATTTTAAATGGGGGAGCCGCCACATTTCCTACTTCATACTGTGAGTGTGTTCCTATGGATGTAAGATTTCACTGAGTGTGTGTGTGTGTGTGTGTGTGTTCCAGAGGCTGACCATCCCCACCAGTTGTCCGCCTAGCTTCGCTGACCTGATGAAGAAGTGCTGGCAGGCCGAACCAAAGGTGAGAGGGCAAAGGTCAGGGCTACCACACAATCTCCATATCTGGCTCTGGAGACTCCAAATCCTGCACACCCGATACACTGAGTGTATAAAACATTAGGAACACCCTCCTAATATTGAGTTCCACCCCTTTTTGCCCTCAGAACAGCTTCAATTCATCGGGGCATGGACTCTACAAGGTGTTGAAAGCGTTCCACAGGGATGCTGGCCCATGTTGACTCCAATGCTTCCCACAGTTATGTTGAGTTGGCTGGATGTCCTTAGGGTGGTGGACCATTATTGATACACAGGGAAACTGTTGAGCATAAAAACCCAGCAATGTTGCAGTTCTTGACACACTCAAACCGGTGCGCCTGACACCTACTACCATACCCCGTTCAAAGGCACTTCAATCTTTTGCCTTGCCCATTCACCCTCTGAATGGCACACATACACAATCCATGTCTCAGTTGTCTCAAGGCTTAGAAATCCTTCTTTAGCCTGTCTCCTCCCCTTCATCATCTACACTGATTGAAGTGAATTTAATAGGGGACATCAATAAGGGATCATAGATTTCACCTGGATTCAAACGGTCAGTCCATATCATGGAAAGAGCGGTGTAGTTCTCCAGGGCCAGAGTTGGACACCCCAGCAGCTGGTCTTGAACTTAAGACCCTGTGCTCTCAAGGCTAGCTCATTATGAACTGTTACAGAAGCCTGAACTGTCGATAAAGTCCTAATGTGCTAACTTGGCAGTGGTCATACTACAATTCAATTTGAGTCATATCTGAAAGATATCAAAAGTGTGTGTGTGGTGTGTGTTTTCTAGGAGCGTCCAGTGTTTAAGCAGGTGTTGGGGACTCTGGAGACCATGTCTAAAGACAGCAGACTACCAGAACAGTGTAACTCCTTCCTACACAACAAGGACCAGTGGAGGTACTATTAACATTTGTGTGTGTGGGACTCTGTTTCAAATGTGTGTGTGTGTAATGTATGTGATATGCAGGTGGTACAGTAAGCACAGTCTGGATTGTTTAAGCTCCATCTTTCTGCAGCCAGACACGGGACAAAGAGCAGCTCTCACTGTATACACTCACAACCTAACAAGAGGCCCCTGTGTGTGTGTGTGTGTGTGTGTGTGTGTGTGTGTGTGTGTGTGTGTGTGTGTGTGTGTGTGTGTGTGTGTGTCTCAGGAGAGAAGCTGAATGCATGACCCTGCTGGCTCGTTGGCTTTAGTCTATAATAAGACCCTGGAAGCTATCCATGTAGGAGATTCCTCTACTTAGCCTGTTTCCACCAGAGAGAGAGTTCACAAAAGAAGCATATAGGGGGGCAGCTAGAAGCCAAGTATGGGAAAAACAGGGGAGGAGGCGCTGTGTAGAGAGAGGCAGAAATGTAAAGAGCGCACTTGAAATGTAAAAACTGAGCAGGAGAGAAGAGGGACCGAAGAGAGACGAGGAGGAGGAGGGGGGGGAGGGGAGGTGACAGATTCTGTTTGTGTTTGACATGAGTGTGGCAAGCTAATCAATTATGAGGGAGGTATGGAGAATGGGTGGAAAGATCTGGGAGAGAGAGAGAGAGAGAGGGAATCGAGGGGAAAAGGGAGGGTTAGTGATCGAGGGAGGGGAAACATTGAGGGCTTTAAGAGGTGGAGAGAAGTAGGGATAGAGGGAGAGGTAAGAAGTGGGACTGGGGGTTGGAGAGGGGGAGGAGTTTAAAGAGAGGGAAAAGTTTAGGGGGAGGGACATATGTCCTTGCGTCAGATGTCTGTGTTTATTTAGGTGCTGTGAGAGCTGCTGGTGCTTGCGTGTGTGAGCGAGAGGGAGGAAGAACATTCCATTATGGCCCTTCAAATCATAGACTAAACAGTGCCACATGCTGGAATAAACAGGCAGTACTAGACAACTGCTAGGTTTCAGATTACAGGGCTTCCAAAACAGAAACTAGATCCCCGTACTGCTTACCTTGATAATAGTTTACTAAGCCACTGCCCCCAGATTCCAACATGAGCATTGATGACCAGATATCAATGGAAGTGAAGGGACATGGGCATACGAGTAACAGTAGCTCTCCTCTCTGTAGGTGTGAGATAGATGCCACGTTGGAGAGGTTGCGGAGGCTGGAGAGAGACCTGAGTAGCAAAGAGAAGGAGCTGGAGGAGAGAGAGCTGAGGCTGAGACTGTGGGAGGAGAGACTGATGGAGAGGTCCAATGTCACCCCTGTGAGTAGTCTACATGTTTGGCCGGGTTGCAAAGACCATGACGCTTCGTTCATGAACATTTTCTATTTGTTTTACAACCTTATGCGATTTAAATGTTAGAAACAGTCATGTTGTATGGTGTCAAAGCCCCGCATCCCTAGAGTAACAATGAATTCATAAAGAGTGGTCAGGGATGACATCTGGGTTGTGTTCAACTGCCCCGTCCCCCCCGTCACCATCTCTTTCTCTCTTTCAGTTCTTCTCCCCCATAGCATCAGGCATCAGCTCGGAGTCGTTCTTCCGTTCTCAATCTCAGGAGTCCAACAGCGCCAAGATATCCTGCCTTATCAGAACCCTCAGCAACGGAGAGAGGGAGAGAGAGAGGGGTGTGGAGGGAGGGATAGACAGGGGGATAGGGGGGTTCCAGTCCATGATTAGGGGCTTCTCAAGCAGTCTTGGGGAGACGGATGGAGATGGAGGGATAGAGGTAAACTGGGGGGAGAGAGAGAAGGAGAGGGGGACGGAGGGAGGGATAGAAGGGGGTCGGCTGGAGCTAGGGGAAGGGGGTCGGCTGCAAATCATGCTAAAGGGCTTCCAGGGTGGGATTGGAGAGATAGATGGGGAGACTGAGAGGGAAGAGAGGGGATGGGGGAGACTGGGAGACAAGAGGGATGGAGGGAGGTAACAAAGGAGGAGAGGGTGGAGGGAGGGAGGATACAGTCCATGTTTAGGGAGCTGAGTGGGGGGAGTATGGTTGGGTTTGGGGATGTGCTCTCTCTGGATGATATGGGGGGGATAGAGAGGATAGGGGACATGGATATGAATATGAACATGGGGGAGATATGTGACCTTGGGGGGGTAGGGGTCAGGGGTGACATGGCTAATGTTGGGGTCATAAGTCATAAGGTCAGGAGTGAGTTAGGGGTCAGAGGTCAGGAGGTGCGGTCGGGGGTACAGGTGAGCATGCGGACCACATCCAATCAGAACTCTTCTAAGACCTGTAGCGTGCGACATGGAACCAAAATCAATATGGCCGCCGCGACGCTGGACATGAACATGATGGACCTGGGCTGGTCTGACGACGACAGTGACTAGGGGAACACACAAACACAATTGTATTTTTTAAAATTGAAGCCAAATGTATACACGCCCCTGTGTGTGAGGACTGTGGGGCATAATAGTGAAGAATTATGAGCAGTGTGGATTTCCCGCTGCTAACTGTCATGTTGTTCTGGGCCCGGTTTCCCAAAAGCATCGTAATAAGCTCATCGTTTAACCAAGTTCATCGTTACAACTATGGGATCCTATGCTTGTAATGATGAACTTAGCCTGAAGCTGCTTTTTTGGGGGGAAATCGTGCCCATTGAAGCTTTTAAAGTGACATGTAAATGATGTGCCATATTAACAAGTGTTACATAGACCATAGAGCACTTGAACACCACTCATTAGTTGAGGCTAGGCCTAGGTAAAGGGTACCATCCAATGTTTTCTGCTTTTCGACTTGTACACTTGTTAGACGATACAGTTGATTTGTTCAAAATACTAAGCTTTGAATTAATGGGTTCTTACTGTGATCAAATGTGTGAAACTATTTTGCAGCTTGTACTGTATTGTTTTTCAATAAATTCAGAAAAAGTACAGATTTTCATTTTTATTTCTATTCTTACTAAGTCATATGAATAAAATGTCCAAATGCTTTATACATTTTCATATAGCTTTCAGGTGCTAAAACAGTACTATACAAATGTATTTTATATTTCAATAGCAACATCAAACCTGGTTTGAGGGATTATGTAGTAACACATACATGTATTTTACATAAAATACCTTCTCTCACACTTAGCAACATAATGCAGAAAATACACACCCTACAAATAGCGAATGGAAAAACGACCTTGCTTCTTCCCAGCCAGTACCCACTTGTCTGGTCTCCCCCCTAACCCTTACCTCTACACACTGAGCAGCAGGGCCACCCCAGCCAGTACCCACTTCGCTGGTCTCTCTCTGGTCTTGAGGCTGAAGGTCCAGACATAAGTGGTTCCTCTCAGCTTGGTCTTGTACAGGGGACACTCGTAGATGTTACGCGTCTCCTGTCTGTCGTTCGGTACTGCTCGGACTGAGATGACTGGCATGGAGGGGGTTAACTCCTTCAGACGAGCCTCCGCGATCACCCCACCCTGAGTGTCCCATCTTGCACCTGGGGGAGAAAGAGGGGAAGGGTGAAGATAAATGAACTAGGATGTAGGTGTTCATGAGAAGGGGAGACGAGTGTTTACCTTCCATGTATAGTCCGTATACGTATACTCCCTCTCTGGCTGGCTGGTTGAACTCTTCCTTAAATTTCTTAGTCACATCCACAGTCAGGTTCATCTTATCTAACGGCCACTCATTCTTACGAGCCAGAGACTGCATCACCGCTGGAGGTGAGAGGGAAATTGAGGAAATCATTCCACTGTACAGAGAATACCAACGAGGCAAACTGACATTCACATCATAAGTCGGTAATATAATTAGAAGTGGTTGGGTATGTTGTTTCTAGGGGGATGTGTGTGTTTGTTGCCTGTTAAGAAGGACTGTGGGTTAAAGAGTCCAGACAGCCAGATGACGGTGGGTAGAGCCAGGTCCTGTGTCCAGCTGTCCAGCTCTCTACAGCGCAGCAACACGTCATTATACCTGGTAAGCACACACACACACATAGCAACACATCATCTTACGTACACGTTGGGGGCAGTGGGAGAGTACACCCAGTGACTCACCACTGGGCAAGGCTGTAAGTGGAGGGGTAGGCCAGTTTGGTCCAGGTGTCTGGGACGTTATCAAAGAACAGAGCTGCCTGGATCTGCTCCATCTCTGAGGAGATCGCCAGCTCACCCTGAACGGAGAAAAACACAGCGCTGTCATGAGCCAAAACTACCCATTCGCCCTTATGTCTTCCATCAGTCCTAGTCTAATTTACCAGCTGATCATGGGTTCCCGAGTGGCGCAGCGGTCTAAGGCACTGCATCTCAGTGCAAGAGGCATCACTACAGTAACCTGGTTAGAATCCAGGCTGTATCACCGTGATTGGGAGTCCTTAGGGCGGCGCACAATTGCCCAGCGTCGTCCGGGTTTGGCCGGCGTAGGCCATCATTGTGAATAAGAATTTGTTCTTATCTGACTTGCCTAGTTAAATTAAGGTTAAATACATTTTTTTTAAACTAGCCCCTAACCCACCTTCAGCCCCAGGTCCAGCTCCTTCAGTGAGCGTCGTATCTCGTAGATGAGCGTGTTCATACGCTCACACTCCTGGAAGCAGACCAGGATGTATGGTGATCTCTCAGCTGTCTTAGACGTGATGTCTGACATGTTGTACTCTTCTGGAAGCTTCTCCAACACCTCGTCTAGGATGGTCTTCACCTGCAGAGAGGATGAGAGATGAGTGTGTGTGGGGTCCAGTGTATGTGTGTGTTTTTAAATGTGTGTGTCTGGTATGAATGTGTGTGTGTGTGTGTGTGTGTGTGTGTGTGTGTGTGTGTGTGTGTGTGTGTCTCTCATATACCTTCTCCTCTACGGTCTGTGAAGCCCCCTCTCCCATCACAGAGTCAGGTGACTGCAGCTCCAGCAGTGTGTGGAAGAGGTTATCAGAGGTCACCGTCAGAAACTCTATCTCTGCGTTGGGGTGTAGCCCATAATGCACCGGGCTCTCATGGGGCAGCATCTCATCTATGTAACCATGGTAACCCTGGTAGTCCAAGTTGGAGGGAACCACAAAGCCCGGAGCCAGAGCCAACTTCCTGTCAGACTGGTGGAAAGGTTGTGGGTTTCTTTGTAACATTATCATCACAATCACACACACACACACACACACACACACACACACACACACACACACACACACACACACACCTGGTTGGGCTGCATGTATTCCTCCAGGTAGGTTCTACAGAGTCTTCTGTCCCAGTCGTCTGTGATGTGACCTCCGTACATGATCTCTCCAAACAGATAGCGCAAGTCCTCCCACGGCACCTGAACACACACACACACACACACACACACCAAATACATGAACAATGACTCAACATCAACATCATCAATCATCATCACTATCACCATCCTGATCACTATAACACGGTAAACAGTGACCTGTGAGTTGGCCTCCAGGTAGTTGTAGAGCACATTGACAGAGATGGTGAGGTCTCCAGTGTTAAAGGGGTATTTCCTGTTCCAACCCTGAGGACCGAACTTGCGCCTCTCAGCCACACAGGCATGAAAATAACACAGAGAGAACAGGATGGTCTTAAACTCCTGCTCTCTACTGCACTGATCCAATATATCCTAGAGAGAGTGATAGAGAGAGAGAAAGACAGAGAGATATTTGAATTTGTGAGATATTGATAATATATTGGGACAGCAATTAGGGATGGGGAGGTACTTGAATTTTCAAACCGAGCTTAGTCTAGTATTGGATCAACTGTTGTATGATTTTTTTATTTCTTAAAAAAAAACACTTTGAAATGTAGCTGTACAAGCTATTATCTGAGCTACTGCTGGTTCTTATGTTGCGATTTACATGAAAAGGCAATTTAGCCTACTTTTATAGCGCATTTTAAGCTAGCTCTCCAGTCAGTCCTGACATCGAAGTCGGCCTGTATGCTCCCCACTTCAAATAGCGATTATAGGCGCGCACATAATCGTCCCCAGGCTAAATGCGCATTATTGGAGTAGATTGCTAAAGGGAATTTATTAAAACACAATTTAGGGGGAAGAATAGTCTGCTGGTGAACGAGATAAGCGGGAGCCTGACAGAGCTGCCAATATAATTTGACAGACCATTGAGATCCATGCAAAACACTCGCCAGATACATGTTATTCAGCAACCGAGGACAGAAATGTAACGCCGTGACGTAACAGACACTCAGAGGTTATTTCGTTTTCAATTTATTGAGCTAGGCTGTATCAAATATGAGGCAAAATTCTATCACGGGGAACATCAGACTTTTTTATTTGTTTATTTATTTATTTTTGCCCACATCAAACTTATAATCTTTCACAAAATCGCCTCTATGACATACTTCTTTATTACGACGTGGAAACTCGATTTCAGAACCTTGGACAATTCTGATGTTCACAACCATAACAGCCTTGAACTCAAAGCACTGGACAACCCGTCTTTACCTTTCAATTAACAAAGTAAATGTAGAAATATCTTTATAACTTTTTCAGATATCAACTTGAAATCAGTGAGTAATATTTTTGTTTAGCTTTGGAATGTTACATTGCTCATGTTTATGAACACAGAGCACTAATGTCTATGCTTAATACTGTGATTTACAATCTGTCCCAAATGGAACCCTGTTTCCTATTTAAAGCACTGCTTTTGACCAGACCCCTTTGGGCCCTGGTCAAAAGCAGTGCACTTTATAGGGAATAGGTTGCCATTTCAGAGATAGCTAGAGCTGAGCTAGCTAGGCCAACTGAACTGATGCCATGCATTTCATTTTGCTAATATTGAAGCATTTTGTTTTCCACAGGCACTATTGACCATGGGAACCGTAATGTCTATCTCGCTCCGCAAGAAGGCAGTCCTCTTCAAAGATGGGCCGGACACTGTGGGCAACTTGATGGAAGTCCAGACCGGTAAGAGCGCAAAAGACAAGACTCTGAAGCGCTACTCACCATGGAGGTGGATTGTGAAGAAGAAGAGCTCCAAGAAGGTGCAGGCCCATGAGAACACCAACCAAAACAACATTGCCCATCTGAGTAATGAGAACCTGGAGAAGTCTCGGTCCTTCTCCAACCTGTCCACCCTCACCCTTGAGAAGTCTCAGTCCTGTGACAAGCTGTCCACCCAGGACCAAGGCACTCCAGCCATTTCCAACAACGCCGCCTGGTCGGTCGAGACGGCCCCCTTATCCAACTCAAACATGGCCCCCGACACGCCCCAGATGGTGACCGCCCAGGACCTCGACGCTCCCAGGAGGCTGGTGATGGTCCACGCTACAACCGGCGAGCTGCTGCGCTGTCTGGGTGAGTTCCTGTGCCGGCGCTGCTACCGGCTCCAGGACATGTCTTCTATGGACCCGGTGCTGTGGCTGCGGGTGGTGGACCGTTATCTGCTGGACAACTGCTATCAGAGCCAGAGCTGCATCAATCCGGCCGCTGTGGTCTTCCTCTACATGCTGTGCCGCGAGGCAGTTTCCTCCGAGGTGGCCACCTTGCACGAGCTGCATGCCGTGCTGCTCACCTGCCTCTATACGACCTGCTCCTACATGGGCAACGAGATCGCCTACCCCCTGAAACCCTTCCTGGTGGACACCTGCAGGCAGACCTTCTGGATCCGCTGCATGACCATCACCAAGCTGATGAGTGTCAAGATGCTCCAGATGAACACAGACCCTAACTTCTTCTGCCAGGTGTTTGCTGAACTGAAGAACGAGAGCCAGAAGGAGGAGAAGACGAGCCGCCTGCTCAGCGGTGTGTACAGCACTCAGTGAGGGACCTAGGGTATAGGGGCCAGGGGAGGGCGGGTGCCAACTACAGTCTGACAATTCAAAATGGGAGGGAGGAGGATTGGTTGAGGGAGGGGGAAGAGGGTGAGCTTTGATGGGAAAAGATGATTTATAGATTTTAAGGGTTAATGTGAGGGTAAATTTGACTTGAAAGAGAACACAAATCGGTAGCTATGAATGTGTGGAGGACTGAGGCTTTAGCTTACGATCTACTATACCAGCCTACTGTCTGATGTGTACACTTCCTACTATGGGAGGATTGGAGGCACCTTTGAGTGATTGGACTAGTGCTCAGATCATGGTTGAACAGACAAGCTGCGACCCTGGTACTTTAGACAGTGAAGTGAACACCAATGTACCCCCTCAGCAAGAACGGGACAGTTCTAGGGGACAGGGGTTTGTTTGAGGACCATTGGTTCTGATGTATTTGAATGAACAGTATGACTGTTTTGAAATAAAATGCTTTAAATAATTTCTTAAAAACATCACGTGTCCATATTATTTTACAAATATATATTTTCCTTGTCATTTTGAGATCTTGGTGGAGATAATACTTTACGAGTGGTGGAAAAAGAACCCAATTGTCATACTTGAGTAAAAGTAAAGATACTGAATAGAAAATGACTCAAGTAAAAGTGAAAGTCACCCAGTAAAATATGACTTGAGTAAAAGTCTAAAGGTATCTGGTTTTAAATGTACTTAAGTATCAAAAGGGAAAGCAAAGTCTATATATCAAATTCCTTATATTATGCAGATGTTCTTGTTTTTATTTATTTATGGAAAGCCAGGGGCACAGTCTAACAATATTTTACAAACCAGATCAGAGGCAGTAGGGATGAGTTCTCTTAATAAGTGTATGAATTTGACTGTTTTGCTGTCCTGCCTGAGCATTGGAAATGTAAGGAGCACATCTTTTCTTTCTGAATGTTGTCAAGTAGAAGTAAAAGTAAAAAAATATATACATTCTCAAGTAAAGTACCAGTAACCCTGGAAACAAGAGGTTTTCAGTGTGTGTGTCATGTTCATGCAGATTTACAGTGATATTTACATTACAACATCAGTTGTCTTAGTGTTACCCAGAGAACAGGGGTGGCAGGGTAGCCTAGCGGTTAGAGCGTTGGATTAGTAACCGAAAGGTTGCAAGTTCGAATCCCCAAGCTGACAAGGTACAAATCTGTCGTTCTACCCCTGAACAGGCATTTAACCCACTGTTCCTAGGCCGTCATTGAAAATAAGAATTTGTTCTTAACTGACTTGCCTAGTAAAATAAAGGTAATAACAGGATGGTCTTAAACGCCTGCTCTCTACTGCCTTGACCCAATATCTCCTACAGACAGACACACACAGGGAGAGAGATTTGAGTTTGTGAGATATTGATAATATATTGGGACAGCAATTAGGGATGGGGAGGTACAGTGGGGCAAAAAAGTATTTAGTCAGTATTGATCCCAGCCACTTTAAAAGATGAGAGAGGCCTGTAATTTTCATCATAGGTACATTTCGACAATGACAGACAAAATGAGAAAAGAAAATCCAGAAAATCACATTGTAGGATTTTTAATGAATTTATTTGCAAATTATGGTGGAAAATAAGCATTTGGTCAATAAAAAAGTTTATCTCAATACTTTGTTATATACCCTTTGTTGGCAATGACAGAGGTCAAACGATTGCTGTAAGTCTTCACAAGGTTTCCACACACTGTTGCTGGTATTTTGGCCCATTCCTCCATGCAGATCTCCTTTAGAGCAGTGATGCTTTGGGGCTGTTGCTGGGCAACACAGACCGTCAACACCCTTCAAAGATTTTATATGGGGTTGAGATCTGGAGACTGGCTAGGCCACTCCAGGACCTTGATATGCTTCTTACGAAGCCACTCCTTCGTTGCCCGGGCGGTGTGTTTGGGATCATTGTCATGCTGAAAGACCCAGCCACGTTTCATCTTCAATGCCCTTGCTGACGGAAGGAGGTTTTCAATCAAAATCTCACGATACATGGCCCCATTCATTCTTTCCTTTACACGGATCAGTCGTCCTGGTCCCTTTGCAAAAAAACATCCCCAAAGCATGATGTTTCCAACCCCATGCTTCACAGTAGGTATGGTGTTCTTTGGATGCAACTCGGCATTCTTTGTCCTCCAAACACGACGAGTTGAGTTTTTACCAAAAAGTTATATTTTGGTTTCATCTGACCATATGACATTCTCCCAATCTTCTTCTGGATCATCCAAATGCTCTCTAGCAAACTTCAGACGGGCCTGGACATGTACTGGCTTAAGCAGGGGGACACGTCTGGCACTGCAGGATTTGAGTCCCTGGCGGCGTAGTGTGTTACTGATGGTAGGCTTTGTTACTTTGGTTCCAGCTCTCTGCAGGTCATTCACTAGGTCCCCCCGTGTGGTTCTGGGATTTTTGCTCACCGTTCTTGTGATCATTTTGACCCCACGGGGTGAGATCTTGCGTGGAGCCCCAGATCGAAGGAGATTATCAGTGGTCTTGTATGTCTTCCATTTCCTAATAATTGCTCCCACAGTTGATTTCTTCAAACCAAGCTGCCTTACCTATTGCAGATTCAGTCTTCCCAGCCTGGTGCAGGTCTACAATTTTGTTTCTGGTGTCCTTTGACAGCTCTTTGGTCTTGGCCATAGTGGAGTTTGGAGTGTGACTGTTTGAGGTTGTGGACAGGTGTCTTTTATACTGATAACAAGTTCAAATAGGTGCCATTAATACAGGTAACGAGTGGAGGACAGAGGAGCCTCTTAAAGAAGAAGTTACAGGTCTGTGAGAGCCAGAAATCTTGCTTGTTTGTAGGTGACCAAATAATTATTTTACACCATAATTTGCAAATAAATTCATAAAAAAATCCTACAATGTGATTATCTGGATTTTTTTTCTCATTTTGTCTATCATAGTTGAAGTCTACCTATGATGAAAATTACAGGCCTCTCTCATATTTTTAAGTGGGAGAAGTTGCACAATTGGTGGCTGACTAAATACTTTTTTGCCCCACTGTACTTGAATATTCAAACCGAGCTTAGTCTAGTATTGGATCAACTGTTGTATGATTTTAAAATTCTTTAAAAAACGTTTGAATTAAGTTGTATAAGCTTTTATTTCAGCTACTGCTGGTTCTTATGTTGCGTTTTACATGAAAATGCAATTTAGCCTACTTTTATAGCGCATTTTAAGCTAGCTCTCCAGTCAGTCCTGACATCGAAGTCGGCCTGTATGCACCCCACTTCAAATAGCGATTATAGGCGCGCACATAATCGTCCCCAGGCTAAATGCGCATTATTGGAGTAGATTGCTAAAGGGAATTTATTAAAGCACAATTTAGGGGGAAGAATAGTCTGCTGGTGAACGAGATAAGCGGGAGCCTGACAGAGCTGCCAATATAATTTGACAGACCATTGAGATCCATGCAAAACACTCGCCAGATACATGTTATTCAGCCACTGAGGACAGAAATGTAACGCCGTGACGTAACAGACACACAGAGGTTATATCGTTTTCAATTTATTGAGCTAGGCTGTATCAAATATGAGGCAAATTCTATCACGGGGAACATCAGACTTTATTTATTTGTTTATTTATTTATTTTTGCCCACATCAAACTTATAATCTTTCACAAAATCGCCTCTATGACATACTTCTTTATTACGACGTGGAAACTCGATTTCAGAACCTTGGACAATTCTGATGTTCACAACCATAACAGCCTTGAACTCAAAGCACTGGACAACCCGTCTTTACCTTTCAATTAACAAAGTAAATGTAGAAATATCTTTATAACTTTTTCACATATCAACTTGAAATCAGTGAGTAATATTTTTGTTTCGCTTTGGAATGTTACATTGCTCATGTTTATGAACACAGAGCACTAATGTCTATGCTTAATACTGTGATTTACAATCTGTCCCAAATGGAACCCTGTTTCCTATTTAAAGCACTGCTTTTGACCAGACCCCTTTGGGCCATGGTCAAAAGCAGTGCACTTTATAGGGAATAGGTTGCCATTTCAGAGATAGCTAGAGCTGAGCTAGCTAGGCCAACTGAACTGATGCCATGCATTTCATTTTGCTAATATTGAAGCATTTTGTTTTCCACAGGCACTATTGACCATGGGAACCGTAATGTCTATCTCGCTCCGCAAGAAGGCAGTCCTCTTCAAAGATGGGCCGGACACTGTGGGCCACTTGATGGAAGTCCAGACCGGTAAGAGCGCAAAAGACAAGACTCTGAAGCGCTACTCACCATGGAGGTGGATTGTGAAGAAGAAGAGCTCCAAGAAGGTGCAGGCCCATGAGAACACCAACCAAAACAACATTGCCAATCTGAGTAATGAGAACCTGGAGAAGTCTCAGTCCTTCTCCGACCTGTCCACCCTCACCCTTGAGAAGTCTCAGTCCTGTGACAAGCTGTCCACCCAGGACCAAGGCACTCCAGCCATCTCCAACAACGCCGCCTGGTCGGTCGAGACGGCCCCCTTATCCAACTCAAACATGGCCCCGACACGCCCCAGATGGTGACCGCCCAGGACCTCGACGCTCCCAGGAGGCTGGTGATGGTCCACGCTACAACCGGCGAGCTGCTGCGCTGTCTGGGTGAGTTCCTGTGCCGGCGCTGCTACCGGCTCCAGGACATGTCTTCTATGGACCCGGTGCTGTGGCTGCGGGTGGTGGACCGTTATCTGCTGGACAACTGCTATCAGAGCCAGAGCTGCATCAATCCGGCCGCTGTGGTCTTCCTCTACATGCTGTGCCGCGAGGCGGTTTCCTCCGAGGTGGCCACCTTGCACGAGCTGCATGCCGTGCTGCTCACCTGCCTCTATACGACCTGCTCCTACATGGGCAACGAGATCGCCTACCCCTGAAACCCTTCCTGGTGGACACCTGCAGGCAGACCTTCTGGATCCGCTGCATGACCATCACCAAGCTGATGAGTGTCAAGATGCTCCAGATGAACACAGACCCTAACTTCTTCTGCCAGGTGTTTGCTGACCTGAAGAACGAGAGCCAGAAGGAGGAGAAGAAGAGCCGCCTGCTCAGCGGTGTGTACAGCACTCAGTGAGGGACCTAGGGTATAGGGGCCAGGGGAGGGCGGGTGCCAACTACAGTCTGACAATTCAAAATGGGAGGGAGGAGGATTGGTTGAGGGAGGGGGAAGAGGGTGAGCTTTGATGGGAAAAGATGATTTATAGATTTTAAGGGTTAATGTGAGGGTAAATTTGACTTGAAAGAGAACACAAATCGGTAGCTATGAATGTGTGGAGGACTGAGGCTTTAGCTTACGATCTACTATACCAGCCTACTGTCTGATGTGTGCACTTCCTACTACGGGAGGATTGGAGGCACCTTTGAGTGACTGGACTAGTGCTCACATCACACTGAGGCTGCAGCCCACCAGCCCATCTGACTGTGGGAGATGTGTACTTCCTACCACTAGAGGGAAGGAGGCACCCTTGAGTGACTGGACTAGTGCTCACATCACACTGAGGCTGCAGCCCACCAGCCCATCTGACTGTGGGAGATGTGTACTTCCTACCACTAGAGGGAAGGAGGCACCCTTGAGTGACTGGACTAGTGCTCACATCACACTGAGGCTGCAGCCCACCAGCCCATCTGACTGTGGGAGATGTGCACTTCCTACCACTGGAGGGAAGGAGGCACCCGTGAGTGACTGGACTAGTGCTCACATCACACTGAGGCTGCAGCCCACCTGACTGTGGGAGATGTGCACTTCCTACCACTGGAGGGAAGGAGGCACCCGTGAGTGATTGGACTAGTGCTCAGATCATGGTTGAACAGACAAGCTGCGACCCTGGTACTTTAGACAGTGAAGTGAACACCAATGTACCCCCTCAGCAAGAACGGGACAGTTCTAGGGGACAGGGGTTTGTTTGAGGACCATTGGTTCTGATGTATTTGAACGAACAGTATGACTGTTTTGAAATAAAATGCTTTAAATAATTTCTTAAAAACATCACGTGTCCATATTATTTTACAAATATATATTTTCCTTGTCATTTTGAGATCTTGGTGGAGATAATACGTTACGAGTGGTGGAAAAAGAACCCAATTGTCATACTTGAGTAAAAGTGAAGATACTTAATAGAAAATGACTCAAGTAAAAGTGAAAGTCACCCAGTAAAATATGACTTGAGTAAAAGTCTAAAGGTATCTGGTTTTAAATGTACTTAAGTATCAAAAGGGAAAGCAAAGTCTATATATCAAATTCCTTATATTATGCAGATGTTCTTGTTTTTATTTATTTATGGAAAGCCAGGGACACAGTCTAACAATATTTTACAAACCAGATCGGAGGCAGTAGGGATGAGTTCTCCTAATAAGTGTATGAATTTGACTGTTTGTTTTGCTGTCCTGCCTGAGCATTGGAAATGTAAGGAGCACATCTTTTCTTTCTGAATGTTGTCAAGTAGAAGTAAAAGTTAAAAAATATATACATTCTCAAGTAAAGTACCAGTAACCCTGGAAACAAGAGGTTTTCAGTGTGTGTGTCATGTTCATGCAGATTTACAGTGATATTTACATTACAACATCAGTTGTCTTAGTGTTACCCAGAGAACAGGGTTGGCAGGGTAGCCTAGCGGTTAGAGCGTTGGATTAGTAACCGAAAGGTTGCAAGTTCGAATCCCCGAGCTGACAAGGTACAAATCTGTCGTTCTGCCCCTGAACAGGCAGTTAACCCACTGTTCCTAGGCCGTCATTGAAAATAAGAATTTGTTCTTAACTGACTTGCCTAGTAAAATAAAGGTAATAACAGGATGGTCTTAAACGCCTGCTCTCTACTGCCTTGACCCAATATCTCCTACAGACAGAGAGAGAGGGAGAGAGATTTGAGTTTGTGAGATATTGATAATATATTGGGACAGCAATTAGGGATGGGGAGGTACAGTGGGGTAAAAAAGTATTTAGTCAGCCACCAATTGTACAAGTTCTCCCACTTTAAAAGATGAGAGAGGCCTGTAATTTTCATCATAGGTACATTTCGACAATGACAGACAAAATGAGAAAAGAAAAGCCAGAAAATCACATTGTAGGATTTTTAATGAATTTATTTGCAAATTATGGTGGAAAATAAGCATTTGGTCAATAAAAAAGTTTATCTCAATACTTTGTTATATACCCTTTGTTGGCAATGACGGAGGTCAAACGATTTCTGTAAGTCTTCACAAGGTTTCCACACACTGTTGCTGGTATTTTGGCCCATTCCTCCATGCAGATCTCCTCTAGAGCAGTGATGTTTTGGGGCTGTTGCTGGGCAACACAGACCGTCAACTCCCTTCAAAGATTTTATATGGGGTTGAGATCTGGAGACTGGCTAGGCCACTCCAGGACCTTGATATGCTTCTTACGAAGCCACTCCTTCGTTGCCCGGGCGGTGTGTTTGGGATCATTGTCATGCTGAAAGACCCAGCCACGTTTCATCTTCAATGCCCTTGCTGACGGAAGGAGGTTTTCAATCAAAATCTCACGATACATGGCCCCATTCATTCTTTCCTTTACACGGATCAGTCGTCCTGGTCCCTTTGCAAAAAAACATCCCCAAAGCATGATGTTTCCAACCCCATGCTTCACAGTAGGTATGGTGTTCTTTGGATGCAACTCGGCATTCTTTGTCCTCCAAACACGACGAGTTGAGTTTTTACCAAAAAAGTTATATTTTGGTTTCATCTGACCATATGACATTCTCCCAATCTTCTTCTGGATCATCCAAATGCTCTCTAGCAAACTTCAGACGGGCCTGGACATGTACTGGCTTAAGCAGGGGGACACGTCTGGCACTGCAGGATTTGAGTCCCTGGCGGCGTAGTGTGTTACTGATGGTAGGCTTTGTTACTTTGGTTCCAGCTCTCTGCAGGTCATTCACTAGGTCCCCCCGTGTGGTTCTGGGATTTTTGCTCACCGTTCTTGTGATCATTTTGACCCCACGGGGTGAGATCTTGCGTGGAGCCCCAGATCGAAGGAGATTATCAGTGGTCTTGTATGTCTTCCATTTCCTAATAATTGCTCCCACAGTTGATTTCTTCAAACCAAGCTGCCTTACCTATTGCAGATTCAGTCTTCCCAGCCTGGTGCAGGTCTACAATTTTGTTTCTGGTGTCCTTTGACAGCTCTTTGGTCTTGGCCATAGTGGAGTTTGGAGTGTGACTGTTTGAGGTTGTGGACAGGTGTCTTTTATACTGATAACAAGTTCAAACAGGTGCCATTAATACAGGTAACGAGTGGAGGACAGAGGAGCCTCTTAAAGAAGAAGTTACAGGTCTGTGAGAGCCAGAAATCTTGCTTGTTTGTAGGTGACCAAATAATTATTTTACACCATAATTTGCAAATAAATTCATAAAAATCCTACAATGTGATTATCTGGATTTTTTTCTCATTTTGTCTATCATAGTTGAAGTCTACCTATGATGAAAATTACAGGCCTCTCTCATATTTTTAAGTGGGAGAAGTTGCACAATTGGTGGCTGACTAAATACTTTTTGCCCCACTGTACTTGAATATTCAAACCGAGCTTAGTCTAGTATTGATCAACTGTTGTATGATTTTTAAAATTCTTTAAAAAAACGTTTGAATTAAGTTGTATAAGCTTAATTTTTTTATGTTGCGTTTTACATGAAAATGCAATTTAGCCTACTTTTATAGCGCATTTTAAGCTAGCTCTCCAGTCAGTCCTGACATCGAAGTCGGCCTGTATGCTCCCCACTTCAAATAGCGATTATAGGCGCGCACATAATCGTCCCCAGGCTAAATGCGCATTATTGGAGTAGATTGCTAAAGGGAATTTATTAAAGCACAATTTAGGGGGAAGAATAGTCTGCTGGTGAACGAGATAAGCGGGACCCTGACAGAGCTGCCAATATAATTTGACAGACAGAAATGTAACGCCGTGACGTAACAGACACTCAGAGGTTATTTCGTTTTCAATTTATTGAGCTAGGCTGTATCAAATATGAGGCACATTCTATCACGGGGAACATCAGACTTTATTTATTTGTTTATTTATTTATTTTTGCCCACATCAAACTTATAATCTTTCACAAAATCGCCTCTATGACATACTTCTTTATTACGACGTGGAAACTCGATTTCAGAACCTTGGACAATTCTGATGTTCACAACCATAACAGCCTTGAACTCAAAGCACTGGACAACCAGTCTTACCTTTCAATTAACAAAGTAAATGTAGAAATATCTTTATAACTTTTTCACATATCAACTTGAAATCAGTGAGTAATATTTTTTGTTTAGCTTTGGGAATGTTACATTGCTCATGTTTATGAACACAGAGCACTAATGTCTATGCTTAATATTGTGATTTACAATCTGTCCCAAATGGAAACCTGTTTCCTATTTAAAGCACTGCTTTTGACCAGACCCCTTTGGGCCATGGTCAAAAGCAGTGCACTTTATAGGGAATAGGTTGCCATTTCAGAGATAGCTAGAGCTGAGCTAGCTAGGCCAACTGAACTGATGCCATGCATTTCATTTTGCTAATATTGAAGCATTTTGTTTTCCACAGGCACTATTGACCATGGGAACCGTGATGTCTATCTCGCTCCGCAAGAAGGCAGTCCTCTTCAAAGATGGGCCGGACACTGTGGGCCACTTGATGGAAGTCCAGACCGGTAAGAGCGCAAAAGACAAGACTCTGAAGCGCTACTCACCATGGAGGTGGATTGTGAAGAAGAAGAGCTCCAAGAAGGTGCAGGCCCATGAGAACACCAACCAAAACAACATTGCCAATCTGAGTAATGAGAACCTGGAGAAGTCTCAGTCCTTCTCCAACCTGTCCACCCTCACCCTTGAGAAGTCTCAGTCCTGTGACAAGCTGTCCACCCAGGACCAAGGCACTCCAGCCATCTCCAACAACGCCGCCTGGTCGGTCGAGACGGCCCCCTTATCCAACTCAAACATGGCCCCGACACGCCCCAGATGGTGACCGCCCAGGACCTCGACGCTCTCAGGAGGCTGGTGATGGTCCACGCTACAACCGGCGAGCTGCTGCGCTGTCTGGGTGAGTTCCTGTGCCGGCGCTGCTACCGGCTCCAGGACATGTCTTCTATGGACCCGGTGCTGTGGCTGCGGGTGGTGGACCGTTATCTGCTGGACAACTGCTATCAGAGCCAGAGCTGCATCAATCCGGCCGCTGTGGTCTTCCTCTACATGCTGTGCCGCGAGGCAGTTTCCTCCGAGGTGGCCACCTTGCACGAGCTGCATGCCGTGCTGCTCACCTGCCTCTATACGACCTGCTCCTACATGGGCAACGAGATCGCCTACCCCTGAAACCCTTCCTGGTGGACACCTGCAGGCAGACCTTCTGGATCCGCTGCATGACCATCACCAAGCTGATGAGTGTCAAGATGCTCCAGATGAACACAGACCCTAACTTCTTCTGCCAGGTGTTTGCTGAACTGAAGAACGAGAGCCAGAAGGAGGAGAAGACGAGCCGCCTGCTCAGCGGTGTGTACAGCACTCAGTGAGGGACCTAGGGTATAGGGGCCAGGGGAGGGCGGGTGCCAACTACAGTCTGACAATTCAAAATGGGAGGGAGGAGGATTGGTTGAGGGAGGGGGAAGAGGGTGAGCTTTGATGGGAAAAGATGATTTATAGATTTTAAGGGTTAATGTGAGGGTAAATTTGACTTGAAAGAGAACACAAATCGGTAGCTATGAATGTGTGGAGGACTGAGGCTTTAGCTTACGATCTACTATACCAGCCTACTGTCTGATGTGTGCACTTCCTACTACGGGAGGATTGGAGGCACCTTTGAGTGACTGGACTAGTGCTCACATCACACTGAGGCTGCAGCCCACCAGCCCATCTGACTGTGGGAGATGTGCACTTCCTACCACTAGAGTGACTGGAAGTGCTCACATCACACTGAGGCTGCAGCCCACCTGACTGTGGGAGATGTGCACTTCCTACCACTTGAGTGATTGGACTAGTGCTCAGATCATGGTTGAACAGACAAGCTGCGACCCTGGTACTTTAGACAGTGAAGTGAACACCAATGTACCCCTCAGCAAGAACGGGACAGTTCTAGGGGACAGGGGTTTGTTTGAGGACCATTGGTTCTGATGTATTTGAACGAACAGTATGACTGTTTTGAAATAAAATGCTTTAAATAATTTCTTAAAAACATCACGTGTCCATATTATTTTACAAATATATATTTTCCTTGTCATTTTGAGATCTTGGTGGAGATAATACTTTACGAGTGGTGGAAAAAGAACCCAATTGTCATACTTGAGTAAAAGTAAAGATACTGAATAGAAAATGACTCAAGTAAAAGTGAAAGTCACCCAGTAAAATATGACTTGAGTAAAAGTCTAAAGGTATCTGGTTTTAAATGTACTTAAGTATCAAAAGGGAAAGCAAAGTCTATATATCAAATTCCTTATATTATGCAGATGTTCTTGTTTTTATTTATTTATGGAAAGCCAGGGGCACAGTCTAACAATATTTTACAAACCAGATCAGAGGCAGTAGGGATGAGTTCTCTTAATAAGTGTATGAATTTGACTGTTTTGCTGTCCTGCCTGAGCATTGGAAATGTAAGGAGCACATCTTTTCTTTCTGAATGTTGTCAAGTAGAAGTAAAAGTAAAAAAATATATACATTCTCAAGTAAAGTACCAGTAACCCTGGAAACAAGAGCTTTTCAGTGTGTGTGTCATGTTCATGCAGATTTACAGTGATATTTACATTACAACATCAGTTGTCTTAGTGTTACCCAGAGAACAGGGTTGGCAGGGTAGCCTAGCGGTTAGAGCGTTGGATTAGTAACCGAAAGGTTGCAAGTTCGAATCCCCGAGCTGACAAGGTACAAATCTGTCGTTCTGCCCCTGAACAGGCAGTTAACCCACTGTTCCTAGGCCGTCATTGAAAATAAGAATTTGTTCTTAACTGACTTGCCTAGTAAAATAAAGGTAATAACAGGATGGTCTTAAACGCCTGCTCTCTACTGCCTTGACCCAATATCTCCTACAGACAGAGAGAGATTTGAGTTTGTGAGATATTGATAATATATTGGGACAGCAATTAGGGATGGGGAGGTACAGTGGGGTAAAAAAGTATTTAGTCAGCCACCAATTGTACAAGTTCTCCCACTTTAAAAGATGAGAGAGGCCTGTAATTTTCATCATAGGTACATTTCGACAATGACAGACAAAATGAGAAAAGAAAAGCCAGAAAATCACATTGTAGGATTTTTTATGAATTTATTTGCAAATTATGGTGGAAAATAAGCATTTGGTCAATAAAAAAGTTTATCTCAATACTTTGTTATATACCCTTTGTTGGCAATGACGGAGGTCAAACGATTTCTGTAAGTCTTCACAAGGTTTCCACACACTGTTGCTGGTATTTTGGCCCATTCCTCCATGCAGATCTCCTCTAGAGCAGTGATGTTTTGGGGCTGTTGCTGGGCAACACAGACCGTCAACTCCCTTCAAAGATTTTATATGGGGTTGAGATCTGGAGACTGGCTAGGCCACTCCAGGACCTTGATATGCTTCTTACGAAGCCACTCCTTCGTTGCCCGGGCGGTGTGTTTGGGATCATTGTCATGCTGAAAGACCCAGCCACGTTTCATCTTCAATGCCCTTGCTGACGGAAGGAGGTTTTCAATCAAAATCTCACGATACATGGCCCCATTCATTCTTTCCTTTACACGGATCAGTCGTCCTGGTCCCTTTGCAAAAAAACATCCCCAAAGCATGATGTTTCCAACCCCATGCTTCACAGTAGGTATGGTGTTCTTTGGATGCAACTCGGCATTCTTTGTCCTCCAAACACGACGAGTTGAGTTTTTACCAAAAAGTTATATTTTGGTTTCATCTGACCATATGACATTCTCCCAATCTTCTTCTGGATCATCCAAATGCTCTCTAGCAAACTTCAGACGGGCCTGGACATGTACTGGCTTAAGCAGGGGGACACGTCTGGCACTGCAGGATTTGAGTCCCTGGCGGCGTAGTGTGTTACTGATGGTAGGCTTTGTTACTTTGGTTCCAGCTCTCTGCAGGTCATTCACTAGGTCCCCCGTGTGGTTCTGGGATTTTTGCTCACCGTTCTTGTGATCATTTTGACCCCACGGGGTGAGATCTTGCGTGGAGCCCCAGATCGAAGGAGATTATCAGTGGTCTTGTATGTCTTCCATTTCCTAATAATTGCTCCCACAGTTGATTTCTTCAAACCAAGCTGCCTTACCTATTGCAGATTCAGTCTTCCCAGCCTGGTGCAGGTCTACAATTTTGTTTCTGGTGTCCTTTGACAGCTCTTTGGTCTTGGCCATAGTGGAGTTTGGAGTGTGACTGTTTGAGGTTGTGGACAGGTGTCTTTTATACTGATAACAAGTTCAAATAGGTGCCATTAATACAGGTAACGAGTGGAGGACAGAGGAGCCTCTTAAAGAAGAAGTTACAGGTCTGTGAGAGCCAGAAATCTTGCTTGTTTGTAGGTGACCAAATAATTATTTTACACCATAATTTGCAAATAAATTCATAAAAAATCCTACAATGTGATTATCTGGATTTTTTTTCTCATTTTGTCTATCATAGTTGAAGTCTACCTATGATGAAAATTACAGGCCTCTCTCATATTTTTAAGTGGGAGAAGTTGCACAATTGGTGGCTGACTAAATACTTTTTGCCCCACTGTACTTGAATATTCAAACCGAGCTTAGTCTAGTATTGGATCAACTGTTGTATGATTTTTAAAATTCTTTGTATGATTTTTAAAATTCTTTAAAAAACGTTTGAATTAAGTTGTATAATTTTTATTTCAGCTACTGCTGGTTCTTATGTTGCGTTTTACATGAAAATGCAATTTAGCATTTTAAGCTAGCTCTCCAGTCAGTCCTGACATCGAAGTCGGCCTGTATGCTCCCCACTTCAAATAGCGATTATAGGCGCGCACATAATCGTCCCCAGGCTAAATGCGCATTATTGGAGTAGATTGCTAAAGGGAATTTATTAAAGCACAATTTAGGGGGAAGAATAGTCTGCTGGTGAACGAGATAAGCGGGAGCCTGACAGAGCTGCCAATATAATTTGACAGACCATTGAGATCCATGCAAAACACTCGCCAGATACATGTTATTCAGCCACTGAGGACAGAAATGTAACGCCGTGACGTAACAGACACTCAGAGGTTATTTCGTTTTCAATTTATTGAGCTAGGCTGTATCAAATATGAGGCACATTCTATCACGGGGAACATCAGACTTTATTTATTTGTTTATTTATTTATTTTTGCCAACATCAAACTTATAATCTTTCACAAAATCGCCTCTATGACATACTTCTTTATTACGACGTGGAAACTCGATTTCAGAACCTTGGACAATTCTGATGTTCACAACCATAACAGCCTTGAGCTCAAAGCACTGGACAACCAGTCTTACCTTTCAATTAACAAAGTAAATATAGAAATATCTTTATAACTTTTTCACATATCAACTTGAAATCAGTGAGTAATATTTTTGTTTCGCTTTGGAATGTTACATTGCTCATGTTTATGAACACAGAGCACTAATGTCTATGCTTAATACTGTGATTTACAATCTGTCCCAAATGGAACCCTGTTTCCTATTTAAAGCACTGCTTTTGACCAGACCCCTTTGGGCCATGGTCAAAAGCAGTGCACTTTATAGGGAATAGGTTGCCATTTCAGAGATAGCTAGAGCTGAGCTAGCTAGGCCAACTGAACTGATGCCATGCATTTCATTTTGCTAATATTGAAGCATTTTGTTTTCCACAGGCACTATTGACCATGGGAACCGTAATGTCTATCTCGCTCCGCAAGAAGGCAGTCCTCTTCAAAGATGGGCCGGACACTGTGGGACACTTGATGGGAGGCCAGACCGGTAAGAGCGCAAAAGACAAGACTCTGAAGCGCTACTCACCATGGAGGTGGATTGTGAAGAAGAAGAGCTCCAAGAAGGTGCAGGCCCATGAGAACACCAACCAAAACAACATTGCCAATCTGAGTAATGAGAACCTGGAGAAGTCTCAGTCCTTCTCCAACCTGTCCACCCTCACCCTTGAGAAGTCTCAGTCCTGTGACAAGCTGTCCACCCAGGACCAAGGCACTCCAGCCATCTCCAACAACGCCGCCTGGTCGGTCGAGACGGCCCCCTTATCCAACTCAAACATGGCCCCCGACACGCCCCAGATGGTGACCGTCCAGGACCTCGACGCTCCCAGGAGGCTGGTGATGGTCCACGCTACAACCGGCGAGCTGCTGCGCTGTCTGGGTGAGTTCCTGTGCCGGCGCTGCTACCGGCTCCAGGACATGTCTTCCATGGACCCGGTGCTGTGGCTGCGGGTGGTGGACCGTTATCTGCTGGACAACTGCTATCAGAGCCAGAGCTGCATCAATCCGGCCGCTGTGGTCTTCCTCTACATGCTGTGCCGCGAGGCGGTTCCCTCCGAGGTGGCCACCTTGCACGAGCTGCATGCCGTGCTGCTCACCTGCCTCTATACGACCTGCTCCTACATGGGCAACGAGATCGCCTACCCCCTGAAACCCTTCCTGGTGGACACCTGCAGGCAGACCTTCTGGATCCGCTGCATGACCATCACCAAGCTGATGAGTGTCAAGATGCTCCAGATGAACACAGACCCTAACTTCTTCTGCCAGGTGTTTGCTGACCTGAAGAACGAGAGCCAGAAGGAGGAGAAGAAGAGCCGCCTGCTCAGCGGTGTGTACAGCACTCAGTGAGGGACCTAGGGTATAGGGGCCAGGGGAGGGCGGGTGCCAACTACAGTCTGACAATTCAAAATGGGAGGGAGGAGGATTGGTTGAGGGAGGGGGAAGAGGGTGAGTTTGATGGGAAAAGATGATTTATAGATTTTAAGGGTTAATGTGAGGGTAAATTTGACTTGAAAGAGAACACAAATCGGTAGCTATGAATGTGTGGAGGACTGAGGCTTTAGCTTACAATCTACTATACCAGCCTACTGTCTGATGTGTGCACTTCCTACTACGGGAGGATTGGAGGCACCTTTGAGTGACTGGACTAGTGCTCACATCACACTGAGGCTGCAGCCCACCAGCCCATCTGACTGTGGGAGATGTGTACTTCCTACCACTAGAGGGAAGGAGGCACCCTTGAGTGACTGGACTAGTGCTCACATCACACTGAGGCTGCAGCCCACCAGCCCATCTGACTGTGGGAGATGTGCACTTCCTACCACTGGAGGGAAAGGAGGCACCCTTGAGTGACTGGACTAGTGCTCACATCACACTGAGGCTGCAGCCCACCAGCCTATTGTTCTGACTGTGGGAGATGTGCACTTCCTACCACTGGAGGGAAGGAGGCACCCTTGAGTGATTGGACTAGTGCTCAGATCATGGTTGAACAGACAAGCTGCGACCCTGGTGCTTTAGACAGTGAAGTGAACACCAATGTACCCCCTCAGCAAGAACGGGACAGTTCTAGGGGACAGGGGTTTGTTTGAGGACCATTGGTTCTGATGTATTTGAACGAACAGTATGACTGTTTTGAAATAAAATGCTTTAAATAATTTCTTAAAAACATCACGTGTCCATATTATTTTACAAATATATATTTTCCTTGTCATTTTGAGATCTTGGTGGAGATAATACTTTACGAGTGGTGAAAAAAGAACCCAATTGTCATACTTGAGTAAAAGTAAAGATACTTAATAGAAAATGACTCAAGTAAAAGTGAAAGTCACCCAGTAAAATATGACTTGAGTAAAAGTCTAAAGGTATCTGGTTTTAAATGTACTTAAGTATCAAAAGGGAAAGCAAAGTCTATATATCAAATTCCTTATATTATGCAGATGTTCTTGTTTTTATTTATTTATGGAAAGCCAGGGACACAGTCTAACAATATTTTACAAACCAGATCGGAGGCAGTAGGGATGAGTTCTCCTAATAAGTGTAGGACTTCCGGCGCCGACTGAGATGGCCGCCTCGCTTCGCGTTCCTAGGAAACTATGCAGTTTTTTGTTTTTTTACGTGTTATTTCTTACATTAGTACCCCAGGTCATCTTAGGTTTCATTACATACAGTCGAGAAGAACTACTGAATATAAGATCAGCGCCAACTCACCATCAGTACGACCAAGAATATGTTTTCCGCGACGCGGATCCGGTGTTCTGCCTTACAAACAGGACAACGGAATGGATCGCATGCAGCGACCCAAGGAAACGACTCCGAAAAAGAGGGAAACGAGGCGGTGTTCTAGTCAGACTCCGAAAAAGGGCACATCGCGCACCACTCCCCAGCATTCTTCTTGCCAATGTCCAGTCTCTTGACAACAAGGTTGACGAAATCCGAGCAAGGGTAGCATTCCAGAGGGACATCAGAGACTGCAACGTTCTCTGCTTCACAGAAACATGGCTTACTGGGAAGACGCTATCCGATGCGGTGCAGCCAACGGGTTTCTCCACGCATCGCGCCGACAGAAACAAACATCTTTCTGGTAAGAAGAGTGGCGGGGGCGTATGCCTCATGACTAACGAGACATGGTGTGATGAAGGAAACATACAGGAACTCAAATCCTTCTGTTCACCTGATTTAGAATTCCTCACAATCAAATGTAGACCGCATTATCTTCCAAGAGAATTCTCCTCGATTATAATCACAGCCGTATATATCCCCCCCAAGCAGACACATCGATGGCTCTGAACGAACTTTATTTAACTCTTTGCAAACTGAAACCATTTATCCGGAGGCTGCATTCATTGTAGCTGGGGATTTTAACAAAGCTAATCTGAAAACAAGACTCCCTAAATTTTACCAGCATATCGATTGCGCAACCAGGGGTGGTAAAACCTTGGATCATTGTTACTCTAACTTCCGCGACGCATATAAGGCCCTGCCCCGCCCCCTTTCGGAAAAGCTGACCACGACTCCATTTTGCTGATCCCTGCCTACAGGCAGAAACTAAAACAAGAGGCTCCCACGCTGAGGTCTGTCCAACGCTGGTCAGACCAAGCTGACTCCACACTCCAAGACTGCTTCCATCACGTGGACTGGGACATGTTTCGTATTGCGTCAGATGGAAATATTGACGAATACGCTGATTCGGTGTGCGAGTTCATTAGAACGTGCGTCGAAGATGTCGTTCCCATAGCAACGATAAAAACATTCCCTAACCAGAAACCGTGGATTGATGGCAGCATTCGCGTGAAACTGAAAGCGCGAACCACTGCTTTTAATCAGGGCAAGGTGTCTGGTAATATGTCCGAATATAAACAATGCAGCTATTCCCTCCGCAAGGCTATTAAACAAGCTAAGAGTCAGTACAGAGACAAAGTGGAATCTCAATTCAATGGCTCAGACACAAGAGGCATGTGGCAGGGTCTACAGTCAATCACGGACTACAAGAAGAAACCCAGCCCAGTCACGGACCAGGATGTCTTGCTCCCAGGCAGACTAAATAACTTTTTGCCCGCTTTGAGGACAATACAGTGCCACTGACACGGCCTGCAACGAAAACATGCGGTCTCTCCTTCACTGCAGCCGAGGTGAGTAAGACATTTAAACGTGTTAACCCTCGCAAGGCTGCAGGCCCAGACGGCATCCCCAGCCGCGCCCTCAGAGCATGCGCAGACCAGCTGGCCGGTGTGTTTACGGACATATTCAATCAATCCCTATACCAGTCTGCTGTTCCCACATGCTTCAAGAGGGCCACCATTGTTCCTGTTCCCAAGAAAGCTAAGGTAACTGAGCTAAACGACTACCGCCCCGTAGCACTCACTTCCGTCATCATGAAGTGCTTTGAGAGACTAGTCAAGGACCATATCACCTCCACCCTACCTGACACTCTAGACCCACTCCAATTTGCTTACCGCCCAAATAGGTCCACAGACGATGCAATCTCAACCACACTGCACACTGCCCTAACCCACCTGGACAAGAGGAATACCTATGTGAGAATGCTGTTCATCGACTACAGCTCGGCATTCAACACCAGTACCCTCCAAGCTCGTCATCAAGCTCGAGACCCTGGGTCTCGACCCCGCCCTGTGCAACTGGGTACTGGACTTCCTGACGGGCCGCCCCCAGGTGGTGAGGGTAGGCAACAACATCTCCTCCCCGCTGATCCTCAACTCGGGGCCCCACAAGGGTGCGTTCTGAGCCCTCTCCTGTACTCCCTGTTCACCCACGACTGCGTGGCCATGCACGCTCCAACTCAATCATCAAGTTTGCGGACGACACAACAGTGGTAGGCTTGATTACCAACAACGACGAGACGGCCTACAGGGAGGAGGTGAGGGCCCTCGGAGTGTGGTGTCAGGAAAATAACCTCACACTCAACGTCAACAAAACTAAGGAGATGATTGTGGACTTCAGGAAACAGCAGAGGGAACACCCCCCTATCCACATCGATGGATCAGTAGTGGAGAGGGTAGCAAGTTTTAAGTTCCTCGGCATACACATCACAGACAAACTGAATTGGTCCACTCACACAGACAGCATCGTGAAGAAGGCGCAGCAGCGCCTCTTCAACCTCAGGAGGCTGAAGAAATTCGGCTTGTCACCAAAAGCACTCACAAACTTCTACAGATGCACAATCGAGAGCATCCTGGCGGGCTGTATCACCGCCTGGTACGGCAACTGCTCCGCCTCAACCGTAAGGCTCTCCAGAGGGTAGTGAGGTCTGCACAACGCATCACCGGGGCAAACTACCTGCCCTCCAGGACACCTACACCACCCGATGTTACAGGAAGGCCATAAAGATCATCAAGGACATCAACCACCCGAACCACTGCCTGTTCACCCGCTATCATCCAGAAGGCGAGGTCAGTACAGGTGCATCAAAGCTGGGGCCGAGAGACTGAAAACAGCTTCTATCTCAAGGCCATCAGACTGTTAAACAGCCACCACTAACATTGAGTGGCTGCTGCCAACACACTGTCATTGACACTGACCCAACTCCAGCCACTTTAATAATGGGAATTGATGGGAAATGATGTAAATATATCACTAGCCACTTTAAACAATGCTACCTTATATAATGTTACTTACCCTACATTATTCATCTCATATGCATATGTATATACTGTACTCTAGATCATCGACTGCATTCTTATGTCACTAGCCACTTTAACTATGCCACTTTGTTTACTTTGTCTACATACTCATCTCATATGTATATACTGTACTCGATACCATCTACTGTATGCTGCTCTGTACCATCACTCATTCATATATCCTTATGTACATATTCCTTATCCCCTTACACTGTGTATAAGACAGTAGTTTTGGAATTGTTAGTTAGATTACTTGTTGGTTAAGCACAAGCATTTCGCTACACTCGCATTAACATCTGCTAACCATGTGTATGTGACAAATACAATTTGATTTGATTTGATTTGAATTTGACTGTTTGTTTTGCTGTCCTGCCTGAGCATTGGAAATGTAAGGAGAACATCTTTTCTTTCTGAATGTTGTCAAGTAGAAGTAAAAGTTAAAAAATATATACATTCTCAAGTAAAGTACCAGTAACCATGGAAACAAGAGCTTTTCAGTGTGTGTGTCATGTTCATGCAGATTTACAGTGATATTTACACTACAAAATCAGTTGTCTTAGTGTTACCCAGAGAACAGGATGGTCTTAAACGCCTGCTCTCTACTGCCTTGACCCAATATCTCCTACAGACAGACACACACAGGGAGAGAGATTTGAGTTTGTGAGATATTTATAATATATTGGGACAGCAATTAGGGATGGGGAGGTACAGTGGGGCAAAAAAGTATTTAGTCAGCCACCAATTGTGCAAGTTCTCCCACTTTAAAAGATGAGAGAGGCCTGTAATTTTCATCATAGGTACACTTCAACTATGACATACAAAAGGAGAAAAAAAATCCCGAAAATCACATTGTAGGATTTTTAATGAATTTATTTGCAAATTATGGTGGAAAATAAGCATTTGGTCAATAAAAAAGTTTATCTCAATACTTTGTTATATACCCTTTGTTGGCAATGACGGAGGTCAAACGATTTCTGTAAGTCTTCACAAGGTTTCCACACACTGTTGCTGGTATTTTGGCCCATTCCTCCATGCAGATCTCCTCTAGAGCAGTGATGTTTTGGGGCTGTTGCTGGGCAACACAGACCGTCAACTCCCTTCAAAGATTTTATATGGGGTTGAGATCTGGAGACTGGCTAGGCCACTCCAGGACCTTGATATGCTTCTTACGAAGCCACTCCTTCGTTGCCCGGGCGGTGTGTTTGGGATCATTGTCATGCTGAAAGACCCAGCCACGTTTCATCTTCAATGCCCTTGCTGACGGAAGGAGGTTTTCAATCAAAATCTCACGATACATGGCCCCATTCATTCTTTCCTTTACACGGATCAGTCGTCCTGGTCCCTTTGCAAAAAAACATCCCCAAAGCATGATGTTTCCAACCCCATGCTTCACAGTAGGTATGGTGTTCTTTGGATGCAACTCTGCATTCTTTGTCCTCCAAACACGACAAGTTGAGTTTTTACCAAAAAGTTATATTTTGGTTTCATCTGACGATATGACATTCTCCCAATCTTCTTCTGGATCATCCAAATGCTCTCTAGCAAACTTCAGACGGGCCTGGACATGTACTGGCTTAAGCAGGGGGACCTGTCTGGCACTGCAGGATTTGAGTCCCTGGCGGCGTAGTGTGTTACTGATGGTAGGCTTTGTTACTTTGGTCCCAGCTCTCTGCAGGTCATTCACTAGGTCCCCCCGTGTGGTTCAGGGATTTTTGCTCACCATTCTTGTGATCATTTTGACCCCACAGGGTGAGATCTTGCGTGGAGCCCCAGATCGAAGGAGATTATCAGTGGTCTTGTATGTCTTCCATTTCCTAATAATTGCTCCCACAGTTGATTTCCTCAAACCAAGCTGCTTACCTAATGCAGATTCAGTCTTCCCAGCCTGGTGCAGGTCTACAATTTTGTTTCTGGTGTCCTTTGACAGCTCTTTGGTCTTGGCCATAGTGGAGTTTGGAGTGTGACTGTTTGAGGTTGTGGACAGGTGTCTTTTATACTGATAACAAGTTCAAACAGGTGCCATTAATACAGGTAACGAGTGGAGGACAGAGGAGCCTCTTAAAGAAGAAGTTACAGATCTGTGAGAGCCAGAAATGTTGCTTGTTTGTAGGTGACCAAATACTTATTTTCCACCATAATTTGCAAATAAATTCATAAAAAATCCTACAATGTGATTATCTGGATTTTCTTTCTCATTTTGTCTGTCATTGTCGAAATGTACCTATGATGAAAATTACAGGCCTCTCTCATATTTTTAACTGGGAGAAGTTGCACAATTGGTGGCTGACTAAATACTTTTTTGCCCCACTGTACTTGAATATTCAAACCGAGCTTAGTCTAGTATTGGATCAACTGTTGTATGATTTTTAAAATTCTTTAAAAAAACGTTTGAATTAAGTTGTATAAGCTTAATTTTTTTATGTTGCGTTTTACATGAAAATGCAATTTAGCCTACTTTTATAGCGCATTTTAAGCTAGCTCTCCAGTCAGTCCTGACATCGAAGTCGGCCTGTATGCTCCCCACTTCAAATAGCGATTATAGGCGCGCACATAATCGTCCCCAGGCTAAATGCGCCTTATTGGAGTAGATTGCTAAAGGGAATTTATTAAAGCACAATTTAGGGGGAAGAATAGTCTGCTGGTGAACGAGATAAGCGGGAGCCTGACAGAGCTGCCAATATAATTTGACAGACCATTGAGATCCATGCAAAACACTCGCCAGATACATGTTATTCAGCCACTGAGGACAGAAATGTAACGCCGTGACGTAACAGACACACAGAGGTTATATCGTTTTCAATTTATTGAGCTAGGCTGTATCAAATATGAGGCAAATTCTATCACGGGGAACATCAGACTTTATTTATTTGTTTATTTATTTATTTTTGCCCACATCAAACTTATAATCTTTCACAAAATCGCCTCTATGACATACTTCTTTATTACGACGTGGAAACTCGATTTCAGAACCTTGGACAATTCTGATGTTCACAACCATAACAGCCTTGAACTCAAAGCACTGGACAACCCGTCTTTACCTTTCAATTAACAAAGTAAATGTAGAAATATCTTTATAACTTTTTCACATATCAACTTGAAATCAGTGAGTAATATTTTGTTTCGCTTTGGAATGTTACATTGCTCATGTTTATGAACACAGAGCACTAATGTCTATGCTTAATACTGTGATTTACAATCTGTCCCAAATGGAACCCTGTTTCCTATTTAAAGCACTGCTTTTGACCAGACCCCTTTGGGCCATGGTCAAAAGCAGTGCACTTTATAGGGAATAGGTTGCCATTTCAGAGATAGCTAGAGCTGAGCTAGCTAGGCCAACTGAACTGATGCCATGCATTTCATTTTGCTAATATTGAAGCATTTTGTTTTCCACAGGCACTATTGACCATGGGAACCGTAATGTCTATCTCGCTCCGCAAGAAGGCAGTCCTCTTCAAAGATGGGCCGGACACTGTGGGCCACTTGATGGAAGTCCAGACCGGTAAGAGCGCAAAGACAAGACTCTGAAGCGCTACTCACCATGGAGGTGGATTGTGAAGAAGAAGAGCTCCAAGAAGGTGCAGGCCCATGAGAACACCAACCAAAACAACATTGCCAATCTGAGTAATGAGAACCTGGAGAAGTCTCAGTCCTTCTCCAACCTGTCCACCCTCACCCTTGAGAAGTCTCAGTCCTGTGACAAACTGTCCACCCAGGACCAAGGCACTCCAGCCATCTCCAACAACGCCGCCTGGTCGGTCGAGACGGCCCCCTTATCCAACTCAAACATGGCCCCCGACACGCCCCAGATTGTGACCGCCCAGGACCTCGACGCTCCCAGGAGGCTGGTGATGGTCCACGCTACAACCGGCGAGCTGCTGCGCTGTCTGGGTGAGTTCCTGTGCCGGCGCTGCTACCGGCTCCAGGACATGTCTTCTATGGACCCGGTGCTGTGGCTGCGGGTGGTGGACCGTTATCTGCTGGACAACTGCTATCAGAGCCAGAGCTGCATCAATCCGGCCGCTGTGGTCTTCCTCTACATGCTGTGCCGCGAGGCAGTTTCCTCCGAGGTGGCCACCTTGCACGAGCTGCATGCCGTGCTGCTCACCTGCCTCTATACGACCTGCTCCTACATGGGCAACGAGATCGCCTACCCCCTGAAACCCTTCCTGGTGGACACCTGCAGGCAGACCTTCTGGATCCGCTGCATGACCATCACCAAGCTGATGAGTGTCAAGATGCTCCAGATGAACACAGACCCTAACTTCTTCTGCCAGGTGTTTGCTGAACTGAAGAACGAGAGCCAGAAGGAGGAGAAGACGAGCCGCCTGCTCAGCGGTGTGTACAGCACTCAGTGAGGGACCTAGGGTATAGGGGCCAGGGGAGGGCGGGTGCCAACTACAGTCTGACAATTCAAAATGGGAGGGAGGAGGATTGGTTGAGGGAGGGGGAAGAGGGTGAGCTTTGATGGGAAAAGATGATTTATAGATTTTAAGGGTTAATGTGAGGGTAAATTTGACTTGAAAGAGAACACAAATCGGTAGCTATGAATGTGTGGAGGACTGAGGCTTTAGCTTACGATCTACTATACCAGCCTACTGTCTGATGTGTGCACTTCCTACTACGGGAGGATTGGAGGCACCTTTGAGTGACTGGACTAGTGCTCACATCACACTGAGGCTGCAGCCCACCAGCCCATCTGACTGTGGGAGATGTGTACTTCCTACCACTAGAGGGAAGGAGGCACCCTTGAGTGATTGGACTAGTGCTCAGATCATGGTTGAACAGACAAGCTGCGACCCTGGTACTTTAGACAGTGAAGTGAACACCAATGTACCCCCTCAGCAAGAACGGGACAGTTCTAGGGGACAGGGGTTTGTTTGAGGACCATTGGTTCTGATGTATTTGAACGAACAGTATGACTGTTTTGAAATAAAATGCTTTAAATAATTTCTTAAAAACATCACGTGTCCATATTATTTTACAAATATATATTTTCCTTGTCATTTTGAGATCTTGGTGGAGATAATACTTTACGAGTGGTGGAAAAGAACCCAATTGTCATACTTGAGTAAAAGTAAAGATACTGAATAGAAAATGACTCAAGTAAAAGTGAAAGTCACCCAGTAAAATATGACTTGAGTAAAAGTCTAAAGGTATCTGGTTTTAAATGTACTTAAGTATCAAAAGGGAAAGCAAAGTCTATATATCAAATTCCTTATATTATGCAGATGTTCTTGTTTTTATTTATTTATGGAAAGCCAGGGGCACAGTCTAACAATATTTTACAAACCAGATCAGAGGCAGTAGGGATGAGTTCTCTTAATAAGTGTATGAATTTGACTGTTTTGCTGTCCTGCCTGAGCATTGGAAATGTAAGGAGCACATCTTTTCTTTCTGAATGTTGTCAAGTAGAAGTAAAAGTAAAAAAATATATACATTCTCAAGTAAAGTACCAGTAACCCTGGAAACAAGAGCTTTTCAGTGTGTGTGTCATGTTCATGCAGATTTACAGTGATATTTACATTACAACATCAGTTGTCTTAGTGTTAGAGGTACAGTGGGGTAAAAAAGTATTTAGTCAGCCACCAATTGTACAAGTTCTCCCACTTTAAAAGATGAGAGAGGCCTGTAATTTTCATCATAGGTACATTTCGACAATGACAGACAAAATGAGAAAAGAAAATCCAGATAATCACATTGTAGGATTTTTAATGAATTTATTTGCAATAAAAAAGTTTATCTCAATACTTTGTTATATACCCTTTGTTGGCAATGACAGAGGTCAAACGATTGCTGTAAGTCTTCACAAGGTTTCCACACACTGTTGCTGGTATTTTGGCCCATTCCTCCATGCAGATCTCCTTTAGAGCAGTGATGTTTTGGGGCTGTTGCTGGGCAACACGGACCGTCAACTCCCTTCAAAGATTTTATATGGGGTTGAGATCTGGAGACTGGCTAGGCCACTCCAGGACCTTGATATGCTTCTTACGAAGCCACTCCTTCGTTGCCCGGGCGGTGTGTTTGGGATCATTGTCATGCTGAAAGACCCAGCCACGTTTCATCTTCAATGCCCTTGCTGACGGAAGGAGGTTTTCAATCAAAATCTCACGATACATGGCCCCATTCATTCTTTCCTTTACACGGATCAGTCGTCCTGGTCCCTTTGCAAAAAAACATCCCCAAAGCATGATGTTTCCAACCCCATGCTTCACAGTAGGTATGGTGTTCTTTGGATGCAACTCAGCATTCTTTGTCCTCCAAACACGACGAGTTGAGTTTTTACCAAAAAGTTATATTTTGGTTTCATCTGACCATATGACATTCTCCCAATCTTCTTCTGGATCATCCAAATGCTCTCTAGCAAACTTCAGACGGGCCTGGACATGTACTGGCTTAAGCAGGGGGACACGTCTGGCACTGCAGGATTTGAGTCCCTGGCGGCGTAGTGTGTTACTGATGGTAGGCTTTGTTACTTTGGTTCCAGCTCTCTGCAGGTCATTCACTAGGTCCCCCCGTGTGGTTCTGGGATTTTTGCTCACCGTTCTTGTGATCATTTTGACCCCACGGGGTGAGATCTTGCGTGGAGCCCCAGATCGAAGGAGATTATCAGTGGTCTTGTATGTCTTCCATTTCCTAATAATTGCTCCCACAGTTGATTTCTTCAAACCAAGCTGCCTTACCTATTGCAGATTCAGTCTTCCCAGCCTGGTGCAGGTCTACAATTTTGTTTCTGGTGTCCTTTGACAGCTCTTTGGTCTTGGCCATAGTGGAGTTTGGAGTGTGACTGTTTGAGGTTGTGGACAGGTGTCTTTTATACTGATAACAAGTTCAAATAGGTGCCATTAATACAGGTAACGAGTGGAGGACAGAGGAGCCTCTTAAAGAAGAAGTTACAGGTCTGTGAGAGCCAGAAATCTTGCTTGTTTGTAGGTGACCAAATAATTATTTTACACCATAATTTGCAAATAAATTCATAAAAAATCCTACAATGTGATTATCTGGATTTTTTTTCTCATTTTGTCTATCATAGTTGAAGTCTACCTATGATGAAAATTACAGGCCTCTCTCATATTTTTAAGTGGGAGAAGTTGCACAATTGGTGGCTGACTAAATACTTTTTGCCCCACTGTACTTGAATATTCAAACCGAGCTTAGTCTAGTATTGGATCAACTGTTGTATGATTTTTAAAATTCTTTAAAAAAACGTTTGAATTAAGTTGTATAAGCTTAATTTTTTTATGTTGCGTTTTACATGAAAATGCAATTTAGCCTACTTTTATAGCGCATTTTAAGCTAGCTCTCCAGTCAGTCCTGACATCGAAGTCGGCCTGTATGCACCCCACTTCAAATAGCGATTATAGGCGCGCACATAATCGTCCCCAGGCTAAATGCGCATTATTGGAGTAGATTGCTAAAGGGAATTTATTAAAGCACAATTTAGGGGGAAGAATAGTCTGCTGGTGAACGAGATAAGCGGGAGCCTGACAGAGCTGCCAATATAATTTGACAGACCATTGAGATCCATGCAAAACACTCGCCAGATACATGTTATTCAGCCACTGAGGACAGAAATGTAACGCCGTGACGTAACAGACACACAGAGGTTATATCGTTTTCAATTTATTGAGCTAGGCTGTATCAAATATGAGGCAAATTCTATCACGGGGAACATCAGACTTTATTTATTTGTTTATTTATTTATTTTTGCCCACATCAAACTTATAATCTTTCACAAAATCGCCTCTATGACATACTTCTTTATTACGACGTGGAAACTCGATTTCAGAACCTTGGACAATTCTGATGTTCACAACCATAACAGCCTTGAACTCAAAGCACTGGACAACCCGTCTTTACCTTTCAATTAACAAAGTAAATGTAGAAATATCTTTATAACTTTTTCACATATCAACTTGAAATCAGTGAGTAATATTTTTGTTTCGCTTTGGAATGTTACATTGCTCATGTTTATGAACACAGAGCACTAATGTCTATGCTTAATCCAGGCACTTGTCATCTCCCGTCTGGATTACTGCAACTCGCTGTTGGCTGGGCTCCCTGCCTGTGCCATTAAACCCCTACAACTCATCCAGAACGCCGCAGCCCATCTGGTGTTCAACCTTCCCAAGTTCTCTCACGTCACCCCGCTCCTCCGCTCTCTCCACTGGCTTCCAGTTGAAGCTCGCATCCGCTACAAGACCATGGTGCTTGCCTACGGAGCTGTGAGGGGAACGGCACCTCAGTACCTCCAGGCTCTGATCAGGCCCTACACCCAAACAAGGGCACTGCGTTCATCCACCTCTGGCCTGCTCGCCTCCCTACCACTGAGGAAGTACAGTTCCCGCGCAGCCCAGTCAAAACTGTTCGCTGCTCTGGCCCCCCAATGGTGGAACAAACTCCCTCACGACGCCAGGACAGCGGAGTCAATCACCACCTTCCGGAGACACCTGAAACCCCACCTCTTTCAGGAATACCTAGGATAGGATAAAGTAATCCTTCTCACCCCCCCTTAAAAGATTTAGATGCACTATTGTAAAGTGGCTGTTCCACTGGATGTCTTAAGGTGAACGCACCAATTTGTAAGTCGCTCTGGATAAGAGCGTCTGCTAAATGACTTAAATGTAAATGTAATGTTAATACTGTGATTTACAATCTGTCCCAAATGGAACCCTGTTTCCTATTTAAAGCACTGCTTTTGACCAGACCCCTTTGGACCATGGTCAAAAGCAGTGCACTTTATAGGGAATAGGTTGCCATTTCAGAGATAGCTAGAGCTGAGCTAGCTAGGCCAACTGAACTGATGCCATGCATTTCATTTTGCTAATATTGAAGCATTTTGTTTTCCACAGGCACTATTGACCATGGGAACCGTAATGTCTATCTCGCTCCGCAAGAAGGCAGTCCTCTTCAAAGATGGGCCGGACACTGTGGGCCACTTGATGGAAGTCCAGACCGGTAAGAGCGCAAAAGACAAGACTCTGAAGCGCTACTCACCATGGAGGTGGATTGTGAAGAAGAAGAGCTCCAAGAAGGTGCAGGCCCATGAGAACACCAACCAAAACAACATTGCCAATCTGAGTAATGAGAACCTGGAGAAGTCTCAGTCCTTCTCCGACCTGTCCACCCTCACCCTTGAGAAGTCTCAGTCCTGTGACAAACTGTCCACCCAGGACCAAGGCACTCCAGCCATCTCCAACAACGCCGCCTGGTCGGTCGAGACGGCCCCCTTATCCAACTCAAACATGGCCCCCGACACGCCCCAGATTGTGACCGCCCAGGACCTCGACGCTCCCAGGAGGCTGGTGATGGTCCACGCTACAACCGGCGAGCTGCTGCGCTGTCTGGGTGAGTTCCTGTGCCGGCGCTGCTACCGGCTCCAGGACATGTCTTCTATGGACCCGGTGCTGTGGCTGCGGGTGGTGGACCGTTATCTGCTGGACAACTGCTATCAGAGCCAGAGCTGCATCAATCCGGCCGCTGTGGTCTTCCTCTACATGCTGTGCCGCGAGGCAGTTTCCTCCGAGGTGGCCACCTTGCACGAGCTGCATGCCGTGCTGCTCACCTGCCTCTATACGACCTGCTCCTACATGGGCAACGAGATCGCCTACCCCCTGAAACCCTTCCTGGTGGACACCTGCAGGCAGACCTTCTGGATCCGCTGCATGACCATCACCAAGCTGATGAGTGTCAAGATGCTCCAGATGAACACAGACCCTAACTTCTTCTGCCAGGTGTTTGCTGAACTGAAGAACGAGAGCCAGAAGGAGGAGAAGACGAGCCGCCTGCTCAGCGGTGTGTACAGCACTCAGTGAGGGACCTAGGGTATAGGGGCCAGGGGAGGGCGGGTGCCAACTACAGTCTGACAATTCAAAATGGGAGGGAGGAGGATTGGTTGAGGGAGGGGGAAGAGGGTGAGCTTTGATGGGAAAAGATGATTTATAGATTTTAAGGGTTAATGTGAGGGTAAATTTGACTTGAAAGAGAACACAAATCGGTAGCTATGAATGTGTGGAGGACTGAGGCTTTAGCTTACGATCTACTATACCAGCCTACTGTCTGATGTGTGCACTTCCTACTACGGGAGGATTGGAGGCACCTTTGAGTGACTGGACTAGTGCTCACATCACACTGAGGCTGCAGCCCACCAGCCCATCTGACTGTGGGAGATGTGTACTTCCTACCACTAGAGGGAAGGAGGCACCCTTGAGTGATTGGACTAGTGCTCAGATCATGGTTGAACAGACAAGCTGCGACCCTGGTACTTTAGACAGTGAAGTGAACACCAATGTACCCCCTCAGCAAGAACGGGACAGTTCTAGGGGACAGGGGTTTGTTTGAGGACCATTGGTTCTGATGTATTTGAACGAACAGTATGACTGTTTTGAAATAAAATGCTTTAAATAATTTCTTAAAAACATCACGTGTCCATATTATTTTACAAATATATATTTTCCTTGTCATTTTGAGATCTTGGTGGAGATAATACTTTACGAGTGGTGGAAAAAGAACCCAATTGTCATACTTGAGTAAAAGTAAAGATACTGAATAGAAAATGACTCAAGTAAAAGTGAAAGTCACCCAGTAAAATATGACTTGAGTAAAAGTCTAAAGGTATCTGGTTTTAAATGTACTTAAGTATCAAAAGGGAAAGCAAAGTCTATATATCAAATTCCTTATATTATGCAGATGTTCTTGTTTTTATTTATTTATGGAAAGCCAGGGGCACAGTCTAACAATATTTTACAAACCAGATCAGAGGCAGTAGGGATGAGTTCTCTTAATAAGTGTATGAATTTGACTGTTTTGCTGTCCTGCCTGAGCATTGGAAATGTAAGGAGCACATCTTTTCTTTCTGAATGTTGTCAAGTAGAAGTAAAAGTAAAAAAATATATACATTCTCAAGTAAAGTACCAGTAACCCTGGAAACAAGAGCTTTTCAGTGTGTGTGTCATGTTCATGCAGATTTACAGTGATATTTACATTACAACATCAGTTGTCTTAGTGTTAGAGGTACAGTGGGGTAAAAAAGTATTTAGTCAGCCACCAATTGTACAAGTTCTCCCACTTTAAAAGATGAGAGAGGCCTGTAATTTTCATCATAGGTACATTTCGACAATGACAGACAAAATGAGAAAAGAAAATCCAGATAATCACATTGTAGGATTTTTAATGAATTTATTTGCAATAAAAAAGTTTATCTCAATACTTTGTTATATACCCTTTGTTGGCAATGACAGAGGTCAAACGATTGCTGTAAGTCTTCACAAGGTTTCCACACACTGTTGCTGGTATTTTGGCCCATTCCTCCATGCAGATCTCCTTTAGAGCAGTGATGTTTTGGGGCTGTTGCTGGGCAACACGGACCGTCAACTCCCTTCAAAGATTTTATATGGGGTTGAGATCTGGAGACTGGCTAGGCCACTCCAGGACCTTGATATGCTTCTTACGAAGCCACTCCTTCGTTGCCCGGGCGGTGTGTTTGGGATCATTGTCATGCTGAAAGACCCAGCCACGTTTCATCTTCAATGCCCTTGCTGACGGAAGGAGGTTTTCAATCAAAATCTCACGATACATGGCCCCATTCATTCTTTCCTTTACACGGATCAGTCGTCCTGGTCCCTTTGCAAAAAATCCCCAAAGCATGATGTTTCCAACCCCATGCTTCACAGTAGGTATGGTGTTCTTTGGATGCAACTCGGCATTCTTTGTCCTCCAAACACGACGAGTTGAGTTTTTACCAAAAAGTTATATTTTGGTTTCATCTGACCATATGACATTCTCCCAATCTTCTTCTGGATCATCCAAATGCTCTCTAGCAAACTTCAGACGGGCCTGGACATGTACTGGCTTAAGCAGGGGGACACGTCTGGCACTGCAGGATTTGAGTCCCTGGCGGCGTAGTGTGTTACTGATGGTAGGCTTTGTTACTTTGGTTCCAGCTCTCTGCAGGTCATTCACTAGGTCCCCCGTGTGGTTCTGGGATTTTTGCTCACCGTTCTTGTGATCATTTTGACCCCACGGGGTGAGATCTTGCGTGGAGCCCCAGATCGAAGGAGATTATCAGTGGTCTTGTATGTCTTCCATTTCCTAATAATTGCTCCCACAGTTGATTTCTTCAAACCAAGCTGCCTTACCTATTGCAGATTCAGTCTTCCCAGCCTGGTGCAGGTCTACAATTTTGTTTCTGGTGTCCTTTGACAGCTCTTTGGTCTTGGCCATAGTGGAGTTTGGAGTGTGACTGTTTGAGGTTGTGGACAGGTGTCTTTTATACTGATAACAAGTTCAAATAGGTGCCATTAATACAGGTAACGAGTGGAGGACAGAGGAGCCTCTTAAAGAAGAAGTTACAGGTCTGTGAGAGCCAGAAATCTTGCTTGTTTGTAGGTGACCAAATAATTATTTTACACCATAATTTGCAAATAAATTCATAAAAAATCCTACAATGTGATTATCTGGATTTCTTTTCTCATTTTGTCTATCATAGTTGAAGTCTACCTATGATGAAAATTACAGGCCTCTCTCATATTTTTAAGTGGGAGAAGTTGCACAATTGGTGGCTGACTAAATACTTTTTGCCCCACTGTACTTGAATATTCAAACCGAGCTTAGTCTAGTATTGGATCAACTGTTGTATGATTTTTAAAATTCTTTAAAAAAACGTTTGAATTAAGTTGTATAATTTTTTATTTCAGCTACTGCTGGTTCTTATGTTGCGTTTTACATGAAAATGCAATTTAGCCTACTTTTATAGCGCATTTTAAGCTAGCTCTCCAGTCAGTCCTGACATCGAAGTCGGCCTGTATGCACCCCACTTCAAATAGCGATTATAGGCGCGCACATAATCGTCCCCAGGCTAAATGCGCATTATTGGAGTAGATTGCTAAAGGGAATTTATTAAAGCACAATTTAGGGGGAAGAATAGTCTGCTGGTGAACGAGATAAGCGGGAGCCTGACAGAGCTGCCAATATAATTTGACAGACCATTGAGATCCATGCAAAACACTCGCCAGATACATGTTATTCAGCCACTGAGGACAGAAATGTAACGCCGTGACGTAACAGACACACAGAGGTTATATCGTTTTCAATTTATTGAGCTAGGCTGTATCAAATATGAGGCAAATTCTATCACGGGGAACATCAGACTTTATTTATTTGTTTATTTATTTATTTTTGCCCACATCAAACTTATAATCTTTCACAAAATCGCCTCTATGACATACTTCTTTATTACGACGTGGAAACTCGATTTCAGAACCTTGGACAATTCTGATGTTCACAACCATAACAGCCTTGAACTCAAAGCACTGGACAACCCGTCTTTACCTTTCAATTAACAAAGTAAATGTAGAAATATCTTTATAACTTTTTCACATATCAACTTGAAATCAGTGAGTAATATTTTTGTTTCGCTTTGGAATGTTACATTGCTCATGTTTATGAACACAGAGCACTAATGTCTATGCTTAATACTGTGATTTACAATCTGTCCCAAATGGAACCCTGTTTCCTATTTAAAGCACTGCTTTTGACCAGACCCCTTTGGGCCATGGTCAAAAGCAGTGCACTTTATAGGGAATAGGTTGCCATTTCAGAGATAGCTAGAGCTGAGCTAGCTAGGCCAACTGAACTGATGCCATGCATTTCATTTTGCTAATATTGAAGCATTTTGTTTTCCACAGGCACTATTGACCATGGGAACCGTAATGTCTATCTCGCTCCGCAAGAAGGCAGTCCTCTTCAAAGATGGGCCGGACACTGTGGGCCACTTGATGGAAGTCCAGACCGGTAAGAGCGCAAAAGACAAGACTCTGAAGCGCTACTCACCATGGAGGTGGATTGTGAAGAAGAAGAGCTCCAAGAAGGTGCAGGCCCATGAGAACACCAACCAAAACAACATTGCCAATCTGAGTAATGAGAACCTGGAGAAGTCTCAGTCCTTCTCCAACCTGTCCACCCTCACCCTTGAGAAGTCTCAGTCCTGTGACAAGCTGTCCACCCAGGACCAAGGCACTCCAGCCATCTCCAACAACGCCGCCTGGTCGGTCGAGACGGCCCCCTTATCCAACTCAAACATGGCCCCCGACACGCCCCAGATGGTGACCGCCCAGGACCTCGACGCTCCCAGGAGGCTGGTGATGGTCCACGCTACAACCGGCGAGCTGCTGCGCTGTCTGGGTGAGTTCCTGTGCCGGCGCTGCTACCGGCTCCAGGACATGTCTTCTATGGACCCGGTGCTGTGGCTGCGGGTGGTGGACCGTTATCTGCTGGACAACTGCTATCAGAGCCAGAGCTGCATCAATCCGGCCGCTGTGGTCTTCCTCTACATGCTGTGCCGCGAGGCGGTTTCCTCCGAGGTGGCCACCTTGCACGAGCTGCATGCCGTGCTGCTCACCTGCCTCTATACGACCTGCTCCTACATGGGCAACGAGATCGCCTACCCCCTGAAACCCTTCCTGGTGGACACCTGCAGGCAGACCTTCTGGATCCGCTGCATGACCATCACCAAGCTGATGAGTGTCAAGATGCTCCAGATGAACACAGACCCTAACTTCTTCTGCCAGGTGTTTGCTGACCTGAAGAACGAGAGCCAGAAGGAGGAGAAGAAGAGCCACCTGCTCAGCGGTGTGTACAGCACTCAGTGAGGGACCTAGGGTATAGGGGCCAGGGGAGGGCGGGTGCCAACTACAGTCTGACAATTCAAAATGGGAGGGAGGAGGATTGGTTGAGGGAGGGGGAAGAGGGTGAGCTTTGATGGGAAAAGATGATTTATAGATTTTAAGGGTTAATGTGAGGGTAAATTTGACTTGAAAGAGAACACAAATCGGTAGCTATGAATGTGTGGAGGACTGAGGCTTTAGCTTACAATCTACTATACCAGCCTACTGTCTGATGTGTGCACTTCCTACTACGGGAGGATTGGAGGCACCTTTGAGTGACTGGACTAGTGCTCACATCACACTGAGGCTGCAGCCCACCAGCCCATCTGACTGTGGGAGATGTGTACTTCCTACCACTAGAGGGAAGGAGGCACCCTTGAGTGACTGGACTAGTGCTCACATCACACTGAGGCTGCAGCCCACCAGCCCATCTGACTGTGGGAGATGTGTACTTCCTACCACTAGAGGGAAGGAGGCACCCTTGAGTGACTGGACTAGTGCTCACATCACACTGAGGCTGCAGCCCACCAGCCCATCTGACTGTGGGAGATGTGCACTTCCTACCACTGGAGGGAAAGGAGGCACCCTTGAGTGACTGGACTAGTGCTCACATCACACTGAGGCTGCAGCCCACCAGCCTATTGTTCTGACTGTGGGAGATGTGCACTTCCTACCACTGGAGGGAAGGAGGCACCCTTGAGTGATTGGACTAGTGCTCAGATCATGGTTGAACAGACAAGCTGCGACCCTGGTGCTTTAGACAGTGAAGTGAACACCAATGTACCCCCTCAGCAAGAACGGGACAGTTCTAGGGGACAGGGGTTTGTTTGAGGACCATTGGTTCTGATGAATTTGAACGATCAGTATGACTGTTTTGAAATCAAATGCTTTAAATAATTTCTTAAAAACATCACGTGTCCATATTATTTTACAAATATATATTTTCCTTGTCATTTTGAGATCTTGGTGGAGATAATACGTTACGAGTGGTGGAAAAAGAACCCAATTGTCATACTTGAGTAAAAGTAAAGATACTTAATAGAAAATGACTCAAGTAAAAGTGAAAGTCACCCAGTAAAATATGACTTGAGTAAAAGTCTAAAGGTATCTGGTTTTAAATGTACTTAAGTATCAAAAGGGAAAGCAAAGTCTATATATCAAATTCCTTATATTATGCAGATGTTCTTGTTTTTATTTATTTATGGAAAGCCAGGGACACAGTCTAACAATATTTTACAAACCAGATCGGAGGCAGTAGGGATGAGTTCTCCTAATAAGTGTAGGACTTCCGGCGCCGACTGAGATGGCCGCCTCGTCGCGTTCCTAGGAAACTATGCAGTTTTTTGTTTTTTACGTGTTATTTCTTACATTAGTACCCCAGGTCATCTTAGGTTTCATTACATACAGTCGAGAAGAACTACTGAATATAAGATCAGCGCCAACTCACCATCAGTACGACCAAGAATATGTTTTCCGCGACGCGGATCCGGTGTTCTGCCTTACAAACAGGACAACGGAATGGATCGCATGCAGCGACCCAAGGAAACGACTCCGAAAAAGAGGGAAACGAGGCGGTGTTCTAGTCAGACTCCGAAAAAGGGCACATCGCGCACCACTCCCCAGCATTCTTCTTGCCAATGTCCAGTCTCTTGACAACAAGGTTGACGAAATCCGAGCAAGGGTAGCATTCCAGAGGGACATCAGAGACTGCAACGTTCTCTGCTTCACAGAAACATGGCTTACTGGGAAGACGCTATCCGATGCGGTGCAGCTAACGGGTTTCTCCACGCATCGCGCCGACAGAAACAAACATCTTTCTGGTAAGAAGAGTGGCGGGGGCGTATGCCTCATGACTAACGAGACATGGTGTGATGAAGGAAACATACAGGAACTCAAATCCTTCTGTTCACCTGATTTAGAATTCCTCACAATCAAATGTAGACCGCATTATCTTCCAAGAGAATTCTCCTCGATTATAATCACAGCCGTATATATCCCCCCCAAGCAGACACATCGATGGCTCTGAACGAACTTTATTTAACTCTTTGCAAACTGGAAACCATTTATCCGGAGGCTGCATTCATTGTAGCTGGGGATTTTAACAAAGCTAATCTGAAAACAAGACTCCCTAAATTTTACCAGCATATCGATTGCGCAACCAGGGGTGGTAAAACCTTGGATCATTGTTACTCTAACTTCCGCGACGCATATAAGGCCCTGCCCCGCCCCCCTTTCGGAAAAGCTGACCACGACTCCATTTTGCTGATCCCTGCCTACAGGCAGAAACTAAAACAAGAGGCTCCCACGCTGAGGTCTGTCCAACGCTGGTCAGACCAAGCTGACTCCACACTCCAAGACTGCTTCCATCACGTGGACTGGGACATGTTTCGTATTGCGTCAGATGGAAATATTGACGAATACGCTGATTCGGTGTGCGAGTTCATTAGAACGTGCGTCGAAGATGTCGTTCCCATAGCAACGATAAAAACATTCCCTAACCAGAAACCGTGGATTGATGGCAGCATTCGCGTGAAACTGAAAGCGCGAACCACTGCTTTTAATCAGGGCAAGGTGTCTGGTAATATGTCCGAATATAAACAATGCAGCTATTCCTCCGCAAGGCTATTAAACAAGCTAAGAGTCAGTACAGAGACAAAGTGGAATCTCAATTCAATGGCTCAGACACAAGAGGCATGTGGCAGGGTCTACAGTCAATCACGGACTACAAGAAGAAACCCAGCCCAGTCACGGACCAGGATGTCTTGCTCCCAGGCAGACTAAATAACTTTTTTGCCCGCTTTGAGGACAATACAGTGCCACTGACACGGCCTGCAACGAAAACATGCGGTCTCTCCTTCACTGCAGCCGAGGTGAGTAAGACATTTAAACGTGTTAACCCTCGCAAGGCTGCAGGCCCAGACGGCATCCCCAGCCGCGCCCTCAGAGCATGCGCAGACCAGCTGGCCGGTGTGTTTACGGACATATTCAATCAATCCCTATACCAGTCTGCTGTTCCCACATGCTTCAAGAGGGCCACCATTGTTCCTGTTCCCAAGAAAGCTAAGGTAACTGAGCTAAACGACTACCGCCCGTAGCACTCACTTCCGTCATCATGAAGTGCTTTGAGAGACTAGTCAAGGACCATATCACCTCCACCCTACCTGACACCCTAGACCCACTCCAATTTGCTTACCGCCCAAATAGGTCCACAGACGATGCAATCTCAACCACACTGCACACTGCCCTAACCCACCTGGACAAGAGGAATACCTATGTGAGAATGCTGTTCATCGACTACAGCTCGGCATTCAACACCAGTACCCTCCAAGCTCGTCATCAAGCTCGAGACCCTGGGTCTCGACCCCGCCCTGTGCAACTGGGTACTGGACTTCCTGACGGGCCGCCCCCAGGTGGTGAGGGTAGGCAACAACATCTCCTCCCCGCTGATCCTCAACTCGGGGGCCCCACAAGGGTGCGTTCTGAGCCCTCTCCTGTACTCCCTGTTCACCCACGACTGCGTGGCCATGCACGCCTCCAACTCAATCATCAAGTTTGCGGACGACACAACAGTGGTAGGCTTGAATACCAACAACGACGAGACGGCCTACAGGGAGGAGGTGAGGGCCCTCGGAGTGTGGTGTCAGGAAAATAACCTCACACTCAACGTCAACAAAACTAAGGAGATGATTGTGGACTTCAGGAAACAGCAGAGGGAACACCCCCCTATCCACATCGATGGATCAGTAGTGGAGAGGGTAGCAAGTTTTAAGTTCCTCGGCATACACATCACAGACAAACTGAATTGGTCCACTCACACAGACAGCATCGTGAAGAAGGCGCAGCAGCGCCTCTTCAACCTCAGGAGGCTGAAGAAATTCGGCTTGTCACCAAAAGCACTCACAAACTTCTACAGATGCACAATCGAGAGCATCCTGGCGGGCTGTATCACCGCCTGGTACGGCAACTGCTCCGCCCTCAACCGTAAGGCTCTCCAGAGGGTAGTGAGGTCTGCACAACGCATCACCGGGGCAAACTACCTGCCCTCCAGGACACCTACACCACCCGATGTTACAGGAAGGCCATAAAGATCATCAAGGACATCAACCACCCGAACCACTGCCTGTTCACCCCGCTATCATCCAGAAGGCGAGGTCAGTACAGGTGCATCAAAGCTGGGGCCGAGAGACTGAAAAACAGCTTCTATCTCAAGGCCATCAGACTGTTAAACAGCCACCACTAACATTGAGTGGCTGCTGCCAACACACTGTCATTGACACTGACCCAACTCCAGCCACTTTAATAATGGGAATTGATGGGAAATGATGTAAATATATCACTAGCCACTTTAAACAATGCTACCTTATATAATGTTACTTACCCTACATTATTCATCTCATATGCATATGTATATACTGTACTCTAGATCATCGACTGCATTCTTATGTCACTAGCCACTTTAACTATGCCACTTTGTTTACTTTGTCTACATACTCATCTCATATGTATATACTGTACTCGATACCATCTACTGTATGCTGCTCTGTACCATCACTCATTCATATATCCTTATGTACATATTCCTTATCCCCTTACACTGTGTATAAGACAGTAGTTTTGGAATTGTTAGTTAGATTACTTGTTGGTTAAGCACAAGCATTTCGCTACACTCGCATTAACATCTGCTAACCATGTGTATGTGACAAATACAATTTGATTTGATTTGATTTGAATTTGACTGTTTGTTTTGCTGTCCTGCCTGAGCATTGGAAATGTAAGGAGAACATCTTTTCTTTCTGAATGTTGTCAAGTAGAAGTAAAAGTTAAAAAATATATACATTCTCAAGTAAAGTACCAGTAACCATGGAAACAAGAGCTTTTCAGTGTGTGTGTCATGTTCATGCAGATTTACAGTGATATTTACACTACAAAATCAGTTGTCTTAGTGTTACCCAGAGAACAGGATGGTCTTAAACGCCTGCTCTCTACTGCCTTGACCCAATATCTCCTACAGACAGACACACACAGGGAGAGAGATTTGAGTTTGTGAGATATTTATAATATATTGGGACAGCAATTAGGGATGGGGAGGTACAGTGGGGCAAAAAAGTATTTAGTCAGCCACCAATTGTGCAAGTTCTCCCGCTTTAAAAGATGAGAGAGGCCTGTAATTTTCATCATAGGTACACTTCAACTATGACATACAAAAGGAGAAAAAAAAATCCAGAAAATCACATTGTAGGATTTTTAATGAATTTATTTGCAAATTATGGTGGAAAATAAGCATTTGGTCAATAAAAAAGTTTATCTCAATACTTTATTATATACCCTTTGTTGGCAATGACGGAGGTCAAACGATTTCTGTAAGTCTTCACAAGGTTTCCACACACTGTTGCTGGTATTTTGGCCCATTCCTCCATGCAGATCTCCTCTAGAGCAGTGATGTTTTGGGGCTGTTGCTGGGCAACACAGACCGTCAACTCCCTTCAAAGATTTTATATGGGGTTGAGATCTGGAGACTGGCTAGGCCACTCCAGGACCTTGATATGCTTCTTACGAAGCCACTCCTTCGTTGCCCGGGCGGTGTGTTTGGGATCATTGTCATGCTGAAAGACCCAGCCACGTTTCATCTTCAATGCCCTTGCTGACGGAAGGAGGTTTTCAATCAAAATCTCACGATACATGGCCCCATTCATTCTTTCCTTTACACGGATCAGTCGTCCTGGTCCCTTTGCAAAAAAACATCCCCAAAGCATGATGTTTCCAACCCCATGCTTCACAGTAGGTATGGTGTTCTTTGGATGCAACTCGGCATTCTTTGTCCTCCAAACACGACGAGTTGAGTTTTTACCAAAAAGTTATATTTTGGTTTCATCTGACCATATGACATTCTCCCAATCTTCTTCTGGATCATCCAAATGCTCTCTAGCAAACTTCAGACGGGCCTGGACATGTACTGGCTTAAGCAGGGGGACACGTCTGGCACTGCAGGATTTGAGTCCCTGGCGGCGTAGTGTGTTACTGATGGTAGGCTTTGTTACTTTGGTTCCAGCTCTCTGCAGGTCATTCACTAGGTCCCCCGTGTGGTTCTGGGATTTTTGCTCACCGTTCTTGTGATCATTTTGACCCCACGGGGTGAGATCTTCGTGGAGCCCCAGATCGAAGGAGATTATCAGTGGTCTTGTATGTCTTCCATTTCCTAATAATTGCTCCCACAGTTGATTTCTTCAAACCAAGCTGCCTTACCTATTGCAGATTCAGTCTTCCCAGCCTGGTGCAGGTCTACAATTTTGTTTCTGGTGTCCTTTGACAGCTCTTTGGTCTTGGCCATAGTGGAGTTTGGAGTGTGACTGTTTGAGGTTGTGGACAGGTGTCTTTTATACTGATAACAAGTTCAAACAGGTGCCATTAATACAGGTAACGAGTGGAGGACAGAGGAGCCTCTTAAAGAAGAAGTTACAGGTCTGTGAGAGCCAGAAATCTTGCTTGTTTGTAGGTGACCAAATAATTATTTTACACCATAATTTGCAAATAAATTCATAAAAAATCCTACAATGTGATTATCTGGATTTTTTTTCTCATTTTGTCTATCATAGTTGAAGTCTACCTATGATGAAAATTACAGGCCTCTCTCATATTTTTAAGTGGGAGAAGTTGCACAATTGGTGGCTGACTAAATACTTTTTTGCCCCACTGTACTTGAATATTCAAACCGAGCTTAGTCTAGTATTGGATCAACTGTTGTATGATTTTTAAAATTCTTTAAAAAAACGTATGATTTTTAAAATTCTTTAAAAAACGTTTGAATTAAGTTGTATAAGCTTTTATTTCAGCTACTGCTGGTTCTTATGTTGCGTTTTACATGAAAATGCAATTTAGCATTTTAAGCTAGCTCTCCAGTCAGTCCTGACATCGAAGTCGGCCTGTATGCTCCCCACTTCAAATAGCGATTATAGGCGCGCACATAATCGTCCCCAGGCTAAATGCGCATTATTGGAGTAGATTGCTAAAGGGAATTTATTAAAGCACAATTTAGGGGGAAGAATAGTCTGCTGGTGAACGAGATAAGCGGGAGCCTGACAGAGCTGCCAATATAATTTGACAGACCATTGAGATCCATGCAAAACACTCGCCAGATACATGTTATTCAGCCACTGAGGACAGAAATGTAACGCCGTGACGTAACAGACACTCAGAGGTTATTTCGTTTTCAATTTATTGAGCTAGGCTGTATCAAATATGAGGCACATTCTATCACGGGGAACATCAGACTTTATTTATTTGTTTATTTATTTATTTTTGCCCACATCAAACTTATAATCTTTCACAAAATCGCCTCTATGACATACTTCTTTATTACGACGTGGAAACTCGATTTCAGAACCTTGGACAATTCTGATGTTCACAACCATAACAGCCTTGAACTCAAAGCACTGGACAACCAGTCTTACCTTTCAATTAACAAAGTAAATGTAGAAATATCTTTATAACTTTTTCACATATCAACTTGAAATCAGTGAGTAATATTTTTGTTTAGCTTTGGAATGTTACATTGCTCATGTTTATGAACACAGAGCACTAATGTCTATGCTTAATATTGTGATTTACAATCTGTCCCAAATGGAACCCTGTTTCCTATTTAAAGCACTGCTTTTGACCAGACCCCTTTGGGCCATGGTCAAAAGCAGTGCACTTTATAGGGAATAGGTTGCCATTTCAGAGATAGCTAGAGCTGAGCTAGCTAGGCCAACTGAACTGATGCCATGCATTTCATTTTGCTAATATTGAAGCATTTTGTTTTCCACAGGCACTATTGACCATGGGAACCGTAATGTCTATCTCGCTCCGCAAGAAGGCAGTCCTCTTCAAAGATGGGCCGGACACTGTGGGCCACTTGATGGAAGTCCAGACCGGTAAGAGCGCAAAAGACAAGACTCTGAAGCGCTACTCACCATGGAGGTGGATTGTGAAGAAGAAGAGCTCCAAGAAGGTGCAGGCCCATGAGAACACCAACCAAAACAACATTGCCAATCTGAGTAATGAGAACCTGGAGAAGTCTCAGTCCTTCTCCAACCTGTCCACCCTCACCCTTGAGAAGTCTCAGTCCTGTGACAAGCTGTCCACCCAGGACCAAGGCACTCCAGCCATCTCCAACAACGCCGCCTGGTCGGTCGAGACGGCCCCCTTATCCAACTCAAACATGGCCCCGACACGCCCCAGATGGTGACCGCCCAGGACCTCGACGCTCCCAGGAGGCTGGTGATGGTCCACGCTACAACCGGCGAGCTGCTGCGCTGTCTGGGTGAGTTCCTGTGCCGGCGCTGCTACCGGCTCCAGGACATGTCTTCTATGGACCCGGTGCTGTGGCTGCGGGTGGTGGACCGTTATCTGCTGGACAACTGCTATCAGAGCCAGAGCTGCATCAATCCGGCCGCTGTGGTCTTCCTCTACATGCTGTGCCGCGAGGCGGTTTCCTCCGAGGTGGCCACCTTGCACGAGCTGCATGCCGTGCTGCTCACCTGCCTCTATACGACCTGCTCCTACATGGGCAACGAGATCGCCTACCCCCTGAAACCCTTCCTGGTGGACACCTGCAGGCAGACCTTCTGGATCCGCTGCATGACCATCACCAAGCTGATGAGTGTCAAGATGCTCCAGATGAACACAGACCCTAACTTCTTCTGCCAGGTGTTTGCTGAACTGAAGAACGAGAGCCAGAAGGAGGAGAAGACGAGCCGCCTGCTCAGCGGTGTGTACAGCACTCAGTGAGGGACCTAGGGTATAGGGGCCAGGGGAGGGCGGGTGCCAACTACAGTCTGACAATTCAAAATGGGAGGGAGGAGGATTGGTTGAGGGAGGGGGAAGAGGGTGAGCTTTGATGGGAAAAGATGATTTATAGATTTTAAGGGTTAATGTGAGGGTAAATTTGACTTGAAAGAGAACACAAATCGGTAGCTATGAATGTGTGGAGGACTGAGGCTTTAGCTTACGATCTACTATACCAGCCTACTGTCTGATGTGTGCACTTCCTACTACGGGAGGATTGGAGGCACCTTTGAGTGACTGGACTAGTGCTCACATCACACTGAGGCTGCAGCCCACCAGCCCATCTGACTGTGGGAGATGTGAACTTCCTACCACTAGAGGGAAGGAGGCACCCTTGAGTGACTGGACTAGTGCTCACATCACACTGAGGCTGCAGCCCACCAGCCCATCTGACTGTGGGAGATGTGCACTTCCTACCACTGGAGGGAAAGGAGGCACCCTTGAGTGACTGGACTAGTGCTCACATCACACTGAGGCTGCAGCCCACCAGCCTATTGTTCTGACTGTGGGAGATGTGCACTTCCTACCACTGGAGGGAAGGAGGCACCCTTGAGTGATTGGACTAGTGCTCAGATCATGGTTGAACAGACAAGCTGCGACCCTGGTGCTTTAGACAGTGAAGTGAACACCAATGTACCCCCTCAGCAAGAACGGGACAGTTCTAGGGGACAGGGGTTTGTTTGAGGACCATTGGTTCTGATGTATTTGAACGAACAGTATGACTGTTTTGAAATAAAATGCTTTAAATAATTTCTTAAAAACATCACATGTCCATATTATTTTACAAATATATATTTTCCTTGTCATTTTGAGATCTTGGTGGAGATAATACGTTACGAGTGGTGGAAAAAGAACCCAATTGTCATACTTGAGTAAAAGTAAAGATACTTAATAGAAAATGACTCAAGTAAAAGTGAAAGTCACCCAGTAAAATATGACTTGAGTAAAAGTCTAAAGGTATCTGGTTTTAAATGTACTAAAGTATCAAAAGGGAAAGCAAAGTCTATATATCAAATTCCTTATATTATGCAGATGTTCTTGTTTTTATTTATTTATGGAAAGCCAGGGGCACAGTCTAACAATATTTACAAACCAGATCAGAGGCAGTAGGGATGAGTTCTCTTAATAAGTGTATGAATTTGACCGTTTTGCTGTCCTGCCTGAGCATTGGAAATGTAAGGAGCACATCTTTTCTTTCTGAATGTTGTCAAGTAGAAGTAAAAGTAAAAAAATATATACATTCTCAAGTAAAGTACCAGGCAAGAGCTTTTCAGTGTGTGTGTCATGTTCATGCAGATTTACAGTGATATTTACATTACAAATCAGTTGTCAGAGAGAACAGTGCAGGGAAGCGGTTCTTATTTAGAAAGGTTGCAAGTTTCCCCGAGCTTTATGAACAATTCTGTACATTGAAAATAAGAATTTGTGACTTGCCTTAAAATAAAGTAATAAAATGGTCTTAAACGCCTGTCCTGCCTTGACCCAATATCTCCTACAGAAGTTTGTGAATATCAATAGGGTACAGTGGGGTAAAAAAGTATTTTATCAAATCTAATATTAGGGACAATGACAGACAAAATGAGAAAAGAAAAGCCAGAAAATCACATTGTAGGATTTTTAATGAATTTATTTGCTTGTTTTTATCTCAATACTTTGTTATATATTTGTTGGCAATGACAGGGGGTCAAACATTTCTGTAAGTCTTCACAAGGTTTCACACACTGTTGCTGGTATTTTGGCCCATTCCTCCATGCAGATCTCCCAGAGCAGTGATGTTTTGGGGCTGTTGCTAACCAGACCGTCAACTCCTTCAAAGATTTTATATGGGGTTGAGATGGAGACACCTTGAAACGGGGCGGTGTGTTTGGGATCATTTTGCTGTTTCATCTTCAATGCCTGAGGCAATCGAAAACACACGTATAAAGGGTCGGGAGACAGGCGCAGGAATGCGTAATAGGGATTTTAGTTTACCCAAATTACGGCGTGCGTTGTAAAGGCTTCGGGGACAAAGACCAAACAAACACGTTCCAAAACACACGCTAGAAATCCAAAACAAAACAGTCAGGAGTACCTTGAATAAATTACAGACTCTCACAATGATTAACACACGGGACTAGACCTGTAATAATTTCTTCAATCCACAATGGCACGAAATCCAAAAACACACAGCACAGGTACTCACACGCACCAACGGACATTGTAACAATAATCGACAGGGCACTGTTAAACCAAGGACACACTTATTCAAATATGAATCACTTGGAATAGGGGCCAGGTATGCGTAGTGAATGTTCCGGAGGGATCCGTGACATTCGAAATGTCACGAGCACATATTTTCTTTCGGATCGTAGTCAAGTAAAAGTTACTCCAAAGTAGTACTTTAAAGTATTTTTACTTAGTTACTTAACACCGCAATAGTTTTTCTAATGATTAGTAAATGGATTATAAATGTATATATTAACATCTAATAAATTATCCAGTAATCAATTTGAAAGTTTAGTAAATAACTATATATAGCTTGCTAACGTTTACAAATGTACAAACAACAATTAGTAAATAGTGAACAAACTGTTTATAAATGATCTATTACTGGATGTTGTTATGAAGCGAGAATCAAACATTTGATTTCAATTGCCCATCCCTAACACCAATGGACAGACAGACATGCACACACACATTCCTTTACCTGGTCAAAGTTGTCCAGAGCAGCGTGGAGGTTGGCATGCATGCCAGTGGGAGGCTCGTTAGTGATCTTGATGGCATTCTCCAGGATGCCCTGAGTCAGGAGAGGAGAACAAACACACTTTTCATTTAGGAAAACACACAGTGTTATTATAAATGCATGTGTGTGTGTGTGTTTACCTGAGGGATGATGTGCTCCTGTGGTGTAGGGGCAGGCTCAGCACTCATAAACACTCTGTAGTCCTGGTGACTGCCCTCACAGCAGCGTTCCAGAAGCTTCTCCAACGACCCCAGCCAGCGAGCCACCAGGTGGATATTCTGACAGAGATAAATGAATGAATGGATTGATTGATGGATGAACAAACTAATACATTGATTAATGAAACAGTGAATGGATGGATGCAATGATGAATGAAGGATTGAACTATATCTTATGCACAGTATATAGCAAGATTGCCATACCTGTAGGATGACCCAGTGTCCCTCCTTAGCAGCCATCTCCATGGCAACCTCAGCCACAGCCTCCTGGCCCTGACCCAAAGACACATTGTGGAGCTTCCCCAGGTCTATGGTGAATCCTAACTTCCTGCCTGTTACCATGGGAACAAGAGTTTCTCAGTGTGTGTATCATGTTCATTCAGATTTACAGTGATATTTACATTACAAAATCAGTTGTCTTAGTGTTACCCAGTGACTCCACGTCTTTGAGAGGGTCTACTCCGGGAGACAGGATGAAGAAGACAGGCGAGGCGGGTCCACTCTCTCTGAAGGACTTAGCAAACTCGGTCTTCCTCCTCTCTGTATACTTCACCCCCAACTTCTCCTCCACAAAGTTCCTACACACAGAAAGAGAGAGGGAGAAAGAGATAGAGCGAGAGTGAGGGTATGGGGAGGGAGAATGATCGTCATTATAATTTGCCAGAGACATGTGAAAGATGGGGGTGGAGGGAAAGAGGAGAGGTAGAGAAGAGGAGAGGTAGAGAAGAGGGAGAGAAGAGGGAGAGAAGAGGAGAGGTAGAGAAGAGGGAGAGAAGAGGAGAGGTAGAGAAGAGGAGAGGGAGAGAAGAGGAGAGGTAGAGAAGAGGGAGAGAAGAGGAGAGGTAGAGAAGAGGGAGAGAAGAGGGAGAGAAGAGGAGAGGTAGAGAAGAGGGAGAGAAGAGGAGAGGTAGAGAAGAGGAGAGGGAGAGAAGAGGAGAGGTAGAGAAGAGGGAGAGAAGAGGAGAGGTAGAGAAGAGGCGAGGGAGAGAAGAGGAGAGGTAGAGAAGAGGGAGAGGAGAGGGAGAGAAGAGGAGAGGGAGAGGAGAGGGAGAGAAAGCGTCAGTAAGGAGTAAAAAGGACAGGAGGCCAGCTAAGGTACATTGTATGTCCCTCAACCATCCACTGTGTGTTGGGAGGTGGTGGGTATTGTTGGCGTGCGGTCACCTGACAGCGTAAGTCATCCTATCAGGTCTCAGGGCTCTCATCATAATGAGTTTCTGTAGGGAACTTTTTGCTTTCCACTCCTGAGGAAACTTCTCTTTCTCCGGACACTCGGACTCTACCACCTTTTTCCAGCGTTTAGGGGAGCCCTCGATGTCCCGGTCCAAACCACGAAACTCATCAGTGAAACTCATTGTCTAGAGGAGAAGAGGGGAAATACATGTTTGTAAGTGTGTGTGTGTGTGTGTTTGTGTTTGATACTGTGTGTGTGTGTGTGTGTGTGTGTACCTTGATGGCGCTCCAGGCCTGGTTGGAGAGGAAGTCTACAGGACAGATGTAGCTGTGGTCGATGTTGAAGCGGAGCAGGAAGTCTAGTTCTCGTACGTCTATCTCCTTACTCATCAGTAACAACTGGGGAACAGGGAACACACTATTAGAACTAACACACAGACACACACAGAGAGACCCCCCACAGACACACCTGGAAGGCGAGTTGAGCGGTGAAGGTGAGTTTGTCTCTCTCAAACAGGCCTCTGCTGATGTAGTTGAAGGTGGAGTAGGTGATGCCGTCTATTAGAGTGTTGACTCTGCTCCTCACGTCCTCACACACCTCTGCCTGCTCCACCGCCTTGTGGAACACCACGTTAAACGCCTACAGGAAGGGAGACAGTGAAAGACAAAGACAAGCCTAGATAAGCTAGAACGCTGTAATCTGGTCGTTAACTGGTCTGTACTGGTCCATTTGGACAGGTCTTGATTTACCTGTAGAAATAAAGGTTAAATGAAATTTTTAAAAAGTGCTGTTGGTAACCTTGAGGCTGAACTGGTACATGGGGTTGATCTTGTTGAGGTCGTTCATGATGAAGTACAGCAGAGAGGATCTGACTGCTACGGGGCGGTAATGTTCTCTGGCCTCGTTGATCTTCACCTCGTTCACCTTCGCCTCCAGAACCTACATCCCAAAACAGCATATTAGCAATCAGGACCAAGCGATTTGGCTATGCAGTCTGTCTAAGTTCTCTTCCTTTATCCTTAAACCTCTGTCTCACCTTCATCTCGATCTCCGCGGCCGTGTGTTTGGTGGTCTCTAGTTTCTCCACCAGGACGTTGTCTCCTAGGAAGTTGCTCTCAGCAGCAGAGAGACGGCCCAGCAGCTCGTCCTCCAACAGCTTCAGCTCTATCTTGAACAGGTTCTGCTGCTTGGTCAGGTCACTCTGCAACCGCGACACAACCGTTATGCAACCACAACACAACCGTTATACAACCACAACACAACCGTTATACAACTGTTATACAACCACAACACAACACAACCGTTACACAGCTGTTATTCAACCGTTATACAACCACAATACAACCGCAACATAACAAACTTCACTAAAATAAATCATTTCGCAACATGTGGGTGGCCCCGGGAATCAAACCCACGACCCTGGTGTTACAAACACCCTACTCTCTGTCTGAGCTATACAAGACCACGACTATGCAGGAACCGAACACAACCAAACTTCAAGTGTCATTTTGTGACCATGTGAGGTCAAGAAGGAAGAGGCTGAGAGAGCCAGGAAGGACAGGGGACATAGCCATCTATCCCACCTTGAGGTGCTCGAGGTCGGGCCTCTCCAGATTGACCACCTGAGCCAGCAGCTGGTCCTCCAGGCCGTCTCTTGTAACAGTGAAGTTGATGAGGGTGGTCTGGGCCTGGATCTCAGGCTTATAGTGGGGGTTAGCCAGTTTAGTGTGGAGGATCAGCCTGAACGCTGGGTGGAAGAAACACTCTTTATCCCCCACCTTTATACAACTGGGAGAGAGAGGGAGAGAGGAGGATGATGATGTGGTGTGTGTGTGTGTGTGTGTGTGTGTGTGCGTGCGTATGTTACCTGCCCTTCTTGATCGTGTGTCGTCCCAGTAGAGGGTCTATGACAGGGTCGATGGACTCCTCCAGATTCTCTATGAGGACAGTGTCTCCAGTCACAACAGCCTGCTCTATCACATCCACATACCTGGGGAAATGGGCTTTAGGTAGAACACATCCAACATACCTGAAGAGAGCGCAAGCTTAACAGATACATCTATTAGGGAGATCCATTCAGGAGAGGGGAGAGTAGGATGGAGGGATGACACAGAGGAGAGGAGAGCAATCTCACCCTTTCTCTCCCAGGCTGACCACCTTGAGGCTGTTGCCATAACGAATCTTGATCCACTTGATGCCCTGCAGTTGGGGGTCAATAAGCAGTGGCCAGCGTTCACCTGGGAGCACACAAAGGAGGAACATGTTACAATTGTAATATGTTTACAGATGTAGGATCTTAATTTGAGCCAGTTTACTACAGCATAATCCTGCGGCAACAGGATATGTGAGTTAACATAATTCATGGACATTTCTGTAAGGGAGAATCAAGTCTGAAATTTCTAAGTGGAAATTACAAACTTCAGAAGCCCTGTTAAACCTCAAATTGCAGGAATGTTCTCCTGCCACAGTGTGATCAAATTAAGATCTTACATCTGTAGCATGGACATAAAGGTGTAGAAAGTATAAAACATTCTCTACGCTCACAGTTGGTGAGGATGGTGGCGTTCTGAGTGGACATCTTGTCTCCCGGCAACCCCTCGTTGTTCCACTGAGCCACGGTAGCATCATCCGTCAGCATACACACTGGATCTAACCCCTCCGTCATGGGGATGGGGATCTGAGAGAATGAGGAGACGAGAGGAGGAGAGGTGTGTTAGCGTACACACTGGATCTTAACCCCTCCGTCATGGGGATGGGGATCTGAGAGGGGGAGGGGAATAGGAGAGGGGGAGCATAAGAGAGAGAGAGTAAGAGATGAGAGGAGAGAAGGACCTTCTGGCCACGTAGGAAGGGCATCCAGAGGTTCTCCAGTAGTTCTCTGCGGTACTTCTTAGAGAAGGATCCGGCGTAGGAGATGAAGGCTGCAGTCAGCAGAAGGTCTCCACACAGAGTCTCCTCCTGCTCATGGTACCCGGCTACAGAGTGGGCCCAACGCACATTCTCCGACTGAAACACACACATTATCCACCAGTGGATAAAACCTACTGTTAATGTTTGGAAACTGTCCGAAGTAGCATGACAACAAACTAACCGAGCTGTTATTGGTCAGCCATCTCCTCACCTCGAGTCCTTTGACGAGGCGATTGGCCAGTTCGATGGTTTTGTTGGTGTGGTTGACCTCGTCCTGACAGCGTAGCTTCTCAGAGGTAGCCTTCTCAAACGCAGCAGTCAGGGTATCCAGACTACAGTCCAACTCCTACACACGCGCACACACGGACGCACACACACACAGTTAAGGGAAATGTGGGGGAGAGAGAGAGAGAGAGAGAGAGAGAGAGAGAGAGAGAGAGAGAGAGACACCCACAGCTAGTTTCTTCCTAATGGCTTCTAGTTTGTCTGCGGCCTCAGCTAGGTCAGCATTAGCCTGAGACAGACACAGCTTCTTCACCTCCACCTCACAGAACACCTGGGGAGGAAACAAGCACGCTCACAAATACACATTCCATAACATCAGTTTAAATTGCAAACATCCACAAGGGTAATACAGTATCTTAAAAGACGTGTGGGTGTGGTAGCCAACCTCAGGCTATTAGGTGAGAGAGATACTTACATACATCTATGTACAGCAGTAGGACAGAAAGGACAAAGAACAATGTGAGAAAAAGATGACACAAGCTAAAGAACAGTATTCTTCCATAGCGTTGATCAGGTGCTGCATATGAAATGAACCAGAGGTAAGACTGCATTTGGTCATTGTACATGCAGTCACTGCTGAAGAAGGAAGTTGACATACACTTAGGTTGGAGTCATTAAAACTCGTTTTTCAACCACTCCACAAATAGATTGTTAACAAACTATAGTTTTGGCAAGTCGGTTAGGACATCTACTTTGTGCGTGACACAAGTCATTTTTACAACAATTGTTATAATTCACAGTATCACAATTCCAGTGGGTCAGAAGTTTACATACACTAAGTTGACTGCCTTTAAACAGAAAATTATGTCCTGGCTTTAGAAACTTCTGATAGGCTAATTGACATCACTTAGGTCAATTGGAGGCGTACCTGTGGATGTATTTCAAGGCCTACCTTCAAACTCAGTGCCTCTTTGATTGACATCATGGGAAAATCAAAAGAAATCAGCCAAGACCTCAGAAAAAAAATTGTAGACCTCCACAACTCTGGTTCATCCTTGGGAGCAATTTCCAAATGACTGAAGGTACCACTTTCATCTGTACAAACAACAGTACACAAGTATAAACACCATGGGACAACGCAGCCGGCAGACCGCTAAGGAAGGACACGTGTTCTGTCTCCTAGAGGTGAACGTACTAAATGCAAATCAATCCCAGAACAGCAAAGGACCTTGTGAAGATGCTGGAGGAAACAGGTACAAAAGTATCTATTTCCACAGTTAAACAAGTCCTATATCGACATAACCTGAAAGGCCACTCAGCAAGGAAGAAGCCACTGCTCCAAAACCGCCCTAAAAAGTCAGACTACGGTTTGCAACTGCACATGGGGACAAAGATTGTAGAGAAATGTCCTCTGGTCTGATGAAACATAAATAGAACTGTTCGGCCATAATGACCATCGTTATGTTTGGAGGAAAAAGGGGGAGGCTTGCAAGCCGAAGAACACCATCCCAACCGTGAAGCACTGGGGTGGCAGCATCATGTTGTGGGGGTGTTTTGCTGCAGGAGGGACTGGTGCACTTCACAAAATAGATGGCCCCATGAGGAAAGAAAATGATGTGGATATATTGAATCAACATCTCAAGACATCAGTCAGGAAGTTAAAGCTTGGTCGCAAATGGGTCTTCCAAATGGACAATGACCCCAAGGCATACTTCCAAAGTTGTGGCAAAATGACTTAAGGACAATAAAATCAAGGTATTGGACTGGCCATCACAAAGCCCTGACCTCAAACCTAGAGAACATTTGTGGGCAGAACTGAAAAAGCTTGTGCAAGCAAGGAGGCCTACAAACCTGACTCAGTTACACCAGCTCTGTCAGGAGTAACTTATTGTGGGAAGCTTGTGGAAGGCTACCCAAAACGTTTGACCCAAGTTAAACAATTTAAAGGCAATGCTAACAAATATTAATTGAGTGTATGTAAACTTCTGACCCACTGGGAATGTGATGAAATAAATAAAAGCTGAAATAAATCATTCTCTCTACTATTATTCTACTATTATTCTCACTTTTTTTTTTTTGGCTAAGGTGTATGTAAACTTCTGACTTCAAATGTTCGTGTTCAGTTTGTGTGTGTGCATCTATACAGAGTATGGTGTATTAGAGTATGTGTGGTGTATATAGTATGCTGTATTAGAGTGTGTGTGGTGTATACAGTATGGTGTATTAGTGTGTCTGGGGTGTATACAGTACAGTGTATTAGTGTGTGTGGTGTATTAGTGTGTGTGTGGTGTATAGAGTATGTTGTTTTAGTGTGTGTGTGTGTGTGTGTGTGTGTGGTGTATAGAGTATACGGCATTGTGTATTTCGTGTGTGTAGGGTGTATACAGTATTGTGTATTAGTGTGTGTAGGGTGTATACAGTATTGTGTATTAGTGTGTGAAGGATGTATACAGCATTGTGTATTTTGTGTGTGTGGGGTGTATACAGCATTGTGTATTAGTGTGTGTGGGGTGTACACAGTATTGTGTATTAGTGTGTGGGGGGTGTATACAGTATTGTGTATTAGTGTGTGTGGGGTGTATACAGCATTGTGTATTAGTGTGTGGGGTGTATACAATATTGTGTATTAGTGTGTGTGGTGTGTATACAGTATTGTGTATTAGTGTGTGTGGAGTGTATACAGCATTGTGTATTAGTGTGTGGTGTGTATACAGTATTGTGTATTCGTGTGTGTGGTTTGTATACAGTATTGTGTATTAGTGTGTGTGGGTTGTATACAGTATTGTGTATTAGTTTGTGGGGTGCATACAGTATTGTATATTAGTGTGTTTAGGGTGTATACAGTATTGTGTATTAGTGTGTGTAGGGTGTATACAGTATTGTGTATTAGTGTGTGTAGGGTGTATACAGCATTGTGTATTTCGTGTATGTAGGGTGTATACAGTATTGTGTATTAGTGTGTGTGGGTTGTATACAGTATTGTGTATTAGTGTTCGTGGAGTGTATACAGTATTGTGTATTAGTGTGTGTGGGGTGTATACAGCATTGTGTATTAGTGTCTGTGGAGTGTATACAGCATTGTGTATTAGTGTGTGTAGAGTGTATACAGCATTGTGTATTAGTGTTTGTGGAGTGTATACAGCATTGTGTATTAGTGTTTGTGGAGTGTATACAGCATTGTGTATTAGTGTGTGTGGGGTGTATACAGTATTGTCTATTAGTGTGTGTAGGGTGTATACAGCATTGTGTATTAGTGTGTGTGGAGTGTATACAGTATTGCGTATTAGTGTGTGTGGGGTGTATACAGCATTGTGTATTAGTGTGTGTAGTGTTTACAGCATTGTGTATTACTGTGTGGGGTGTATACAGCATTGTGTATTACTGTGTTGTGTGTATACAGCATTGTGTATTACTGTGTGGGGTGTATACAGTATTGTGTATTAGTGTGTGTGAAGTGTATACAGCATTGTGTATTAGTGTGTGTGAAGTGTATACAGCATTGTGTATTAGTGTGTGTAGTGTATACACTATTGTGTATTAGTGTGTGTGGAGTGTATACAGCATTGTGTATTAGTGTGTGTGTAGTGTATACAGCATTGTGTATTACTGTGTGGAGTGTATACAGCATTGTGTATTAGTGTGTGTAGTGTATACAGCATTGTGTATTACTGTGTGGAGTGTATACAACATTGTGTATTACTGTGTGGGGTGTATACAGCATTGTGTATTAGTGTGTGTGTGTAGTGTATACAGTATTGTGTATTAGTGTGTGTAGTGTATACAGCATTGTGTATTAGTGTGTGGGGTGTATACAGCATTGTGTATTAGTGTGTGCGTTGTATACAGTATTGTGTATTAGTGTGTGTGGAGTGTATACAGCATTGTGTTTTAGTGTGTGTGGGGTGTATACAGCATTGTGTATTAGTGTGTGTGGGGTGTATACAGCATTGTGTATTAGTGTGTGAGGTGTATACAATATTGTGTATTAGTGTGTGTGGAGTGTATACAGCATTGTGTATTACTGTGTGGGGTGTATACAGCATTGTGTATTACTGTGTGGGGTGTATACAGATTTGTGTATTATTGTGTGTGGACTGTATACAGCATTGTGTATTAGTGTGTGTGGAGTGTATACAGCATTGTGTATTAGTGTGTGTGTAGTGTATACAGCATTGTGTATTAGTGTGTGTAGTGTATACACTATTGTGTATTAGTGTGTGTGGAGTGTATACAGCATTGTGTATTAGTGTGTGTGTAGTGTATACAGCATTGTGTATTACTGTGTGGAGTGTATACAGCATTGTGTATTACTGTGTGGGGTGTATACAGCATTGTGTATTAGTGTGTGTGTAGTGTATACAGTATTGTGTATTAGTGTGTGTGGTGTATACAGCATTGTGTATTATTATTATTATTATTATTTTTTAACCTTTATTTAACCAGGCAAGTCAGTTAAGAACAGTATACAGTATTGTGTATTATTATTATTATTATTTTTTACCTTTATTTAACCAGGCAAGTCAGTTAAGAACAGTATACAGTATTGTGTATTAGTGTGTGTAGGGTGTATACAGCATTGTGTATTAGTGTGTGTGTAGTGTATACAGTATTGTGTATTAGTGTGTGTGGTGTATACAGCATTGTGTATTATTATTATTATTATTATTTTTTAACCTTTATTTAACCAGGCAAGTCAGTTAAGAACAGTATACAGTATTGTGTATTAGTGTGTGTAGGGTGTATACAGCATTGTGTATTAGTGTGTGTGGAGTGTATACAGCATTGTGTATTAGTGTGTGTGTAGTGTATACAGCATTGTGTATTACTGTGTGTGTAGTGTATACAGCATTGTGTATTAGTGTGTGTAGTGTATACAGCATTGTGTATTAGTGTGTGTAGTGTATACAGCATTGTGTATTAGTGTGTGTAGTGTATACAGCATTGTGTATTACTGTGTGTAGTGTATACAGCATTGTGTATTACTGTGTGGGGTGTATACAGCATTGTGTATTAGTGTGTGTGGGGTGTATACAGTATTGTGTATTAGTGTGTGTAGGGTGTATACAGTATTGTGTATTAGTGTGTGTAGGGTGTATACAGCATTGTGTATTGTGTATTATGTGTGTAGTTTGTGTATTGTGTGTGGGGTGTATACATTGTGTATTAGTGTATGGGGTGTGTGTGTGTGGGTGTATACAGCATTGTGTATTAGTGTGTGTGTGTGGGGTGTATACAGTATTGTGTATTAGTGTGTGGGGTGTATACAGCATTGTGTATTAGTGTGTGTGGGGTGTATACAGAGTATTATTGTGTATTGTGTATTAGTGTGTGTGGAGTGTATACAATATTGTGTATTAGTGTGTGTGTATTAGTGTGTGTGTATACAGCATTGTGTATTAGTGTGTGTGGAGTGTATACAGCATTGTGTATTACTGTGTGGGGTGTATACAGCATTGTGTATTACTGTGTGGGGTGTATACAGATTTGTGTATTAGTGTGTGTGGAGTGTATACAGCATTGTGTGTGTATTAGTGTGTGTGGGGTATATACAGCATTGTGTATTAGTGTGTGTAGGGTGTATACAGCATTGTGTGTGTATTAGTGTGTGTGGAGTGTATACAGCATTGTGTATTAGTGTGTGGGGTGTATACAGCATTGTGTATTAGTGTGTGTAGGGTGTATACAGCATTGTGTATTAGTGTGTGTGGGGTGTACACAGTATTGTGTATTAGTGTGTGGGGTGTATACATCATTGTGTATTAGTGTATGTGGGGTGTATACATTATTGTGTATTAGTGTGTGTGGGGTGTATACATTATTGTGTATTAGTGTGTGTGGGGTGTATACATTATTGTGTATTAGTGTGTGGGGTGTATACAGCATTGTGTATTAGTGTGTGTATACAATATTGTGTATTAGTGTGTGTAGTGTATAGCATTGTGTATTAGTGTGTGTGGGGTGTATTATTGTGTATTAGTGTGTGTGGGGTGTATACAGCATTGTGTATTAGTGTGTGTGGGTGTATATTGTATTAGTTGTGTATTAGTGTGTGTGTAGTGTATACAGCATTGTGTATTAGTGTGTGTGGGGTGTATACATTATTGTGTATTAGTGTGTGGAGTGTATACAGCATTGTGTATTAGTGTGTGTATACAGCATTAGTGTGTGTGTGGGTGTATTAACCACAGTGTTGTGTATTAGTGTGTGTGGAGTGTATACAGCATTGTGTATTAGTGTGTGTGGTGTATACAGCATTGTGTATTATGTATTATTATGGTGTTTACAGCCTTTATTTATTAGTGCAAGTCATTAGTGTAAGAAGTGTATACAGCATTGTGTATTAGTGTGTGTAGGGTGTATACAGCATTGTGTATTAGTGTGTGTGGGTGTATACAGTATTGTGTATTAGTGTGTGGGGTGTTAGCATTGTGTATTAGTGTGTGGGGTGTATACAGCATTGTGTATTAGTGTTAGTGTACAGCATTGTGTATTGTGTATTAGTATACAGCATTGTGTATTAGTGTGTGTGGGGTGTATACAGCATTGTGTATTAGTGTGTGTGGGGTGTATATACAGTGTATCAGTGTATTAGTGTGTGTGTGGTGTATACAGTATTGTGTATTAGTGTGTCATTAAGGGTGTATACAGCATTGTGTATTAGTGTGTGGGGTGTATACAGCATTGTGTATTAGTGTGTGGGTGTATACAGCATTGTGTATTAGTGTGTGTGGGTGTATACAGCATTGTGTAGTGTGTGTAGGGTGTATACAGCATTGTGTATTAGTGTGTGTGGGTGTATACAGCATTGTGTATTAGTGTGTGTGGGTGTATACAGCATTGTGTATTAGTGTGTGGGGTGTATTATTGTTATTATTATTAGTTTTTGTGTATTACTTTATTTTATTAGTGTGTGTGGGGTGTATACAGTCATTGTTATTAGTGTGTGTGGGGTATACAGTATTAGTATTAGTGTGTGTGTATTAGCATTGTGTGTGTGGTGTATACAGCATTGTGTATTAGTGTGTGTGGAGTGTATACAGCATTGTGTATTAGTGTGTGTGTATACAGCATTGTGTATTAGTGTGTGTGGGTGTATACAGCATTGTGTATTAGTGTGTGTGGGGTGTATACAGCATTGTGTATTAGTGTGTAGTGTATACATTATTGTGTATTAGTGTGTGTGTGTATACAGCATTGTGTATTAGTGTTTGTGTAGTGTATACAGTATTGTATTAGTGTGTGTATTATTGTTATTTTTTATACAGCATTGTGTATTATTGTGTGTGTATTATTATTATACAGTATTGTGTATTATTATTTTTTTTTACCTTTATTTGTATTAGTCAGTTAAGAACAGTATACAGTATTGTGTATTAGTGTGTGTAGGGTGTATACAGCATTGTGTATTAGTGTGTGTGGAGTGTATACAGCATTGTGTATTAGTGTGTGTGGGGTGTATACAGCATTGTGTATTAGTGTGTGTGGGGTGTATTGTGTATTAGTTTAGTTTTGTTTTGTGTGTGGTGTGTATACAGCATTGTGTATTAGTGTGTGTGGGGTGTATACAGCATTGTGTATTAGTGTGTGTAGGGGTGTATACAGCATTGTGTATTAGTGTGTGTGGGTGTATACAGCATTGTGTATTAGTGTGTGTGTGGGTGTATACAGCATTGTGTATTAGTTGTGTGTGTATTAGTGTGTGTGTGTATACATTGTGTATTAGTGTGTGTGGGTGTATACAGCATTGTGTATTAGTGTGTGTAGGGTGTATACAGCATTGTGTATTAGTGTGTGTAGGGTGTATACAGCATTGTGTATTAGTGTGTGGGGTGTATTAGCATTGTGTATTAGTGTGTGGGGTGTATACATTGTGTATTAGTGTGTGTAGGGTGTATACAGCATTGTGTATTAGTGTGTGTGGGGTGTATACAGTATTGTGTATTAGTGTGTGTGGGGTGTATACAGCATTGTGTATTAGTGTGTGGGGTGTATACAGCATTGTGTATTAGTGTGTGGGGTGTATACAGCATTGTGTATTAGTGTGTGGGGTGTATACAGCATTGTGTATTAGTGTGTGTGGGGTGTATACAGATTTGTGTATTAGTGTGTGTGGGGTGTATACAGCATTGTGTATTAGTGTGTGTGGAGTGTATACAGCATTGTGTATTAGTGTGTGTGTAGTGTATACAGCATTGTGTATTAGTGTGTGTGGAGTGTATACAGCATTGTGTATTAGTGTGTGTGGGTTGTATACAGTATTGTGTATTATTATTATTATTTTTTTTTTTACCTTTATTTAACCAGGCAAGTCAGTTAGCAGAACAGTATTATTGTGTATTAGTGTGTGGTGTATACAGCATTGTGTATTGTGTGTGTAGTGTATACAGCATTGTGTATTAGTGTGTGTGGAGTGTATACAGCATTGTGTATTAGTGTGTGTGGGGTGTATACAGCATTGTGTGTATGTATTGTGTATTAGTGTGTGTGGGGTGTATACAGTGTTGTGTATTAGTGTGTGTGTGGGGTGTATACAGCATTGTGTATTAGTGTGTACAGTATTGTTAGTTTATTATTATTATTTTTTATTTTTACCTTTATTTAACCAGGCAAGTCAGTTAAGAATTAGTATACAGTATTGTGTATTAGTGTGTGTGGTAGTGTATACAGCATTGTGTATTAGTGTGTGTGGAGTGTATACAGCATTGTGTATTAGTGTGTGTGGCATTGTGTATAGTATTGTGTATTAGTATTGTGTATTATTATTATTATTATTTTTTTTATACCTTTATTTAACCAGGCAAGTCAGTTGTGTATACAGTATTGTGTATTAGTGTGTGTAGGGTGTATACAGCATTGTGTATTAGTGTGTGTGGAGTGTATACAGCATTGTGTATTAGTGTGTGTGGGGTGTATACAGTATTGTGTATTAGTGTGTGTAGGGTGTATACAGCATTGTGTATTAGTGTGTGTGGGGTGTGTGTATTAGTGTGTGGGGTGTATACAGCATTGTGTATTAGTGTATGTGGTGTATACAGCATTGTGTATTAGTGTATGTGGGGTGTATACATTATTGTGTATTAGTGTGTGTGGGGTGTATACATTATTGTGTATTAGTGTGTGGGGTGTATACATTATTGTGTATTAGTGTGTGTGGGGTGTATACAGCATTGTGTATTAGTGTGTGTGGAGTGTATACAGCATTGTGTATTAGTGTGTGTGGGTTGTATACAGTATTGTGTATTATTATTATTATTTTTTTTTTTTTTACCTTTATTTAACCAGGCAAGTCAGTTAAGAACAGTATACAGTATTGTGTATTAGTGTGTGTAGGGTGTATACAGCATTGTGTATTAGTGTGTGTGGAGTGTATACAGCATTGTGTATTAGTGTGTGTGGAGTGTATACAGCATTGTGTATTAGTGTGTGTGGGGTGTATACAGCATTGTGTATTAGTGTATGTGGGGTGTATACATTATTGTGTATTAGTGTGTGTGGGGTGTATACATTATTGTGTATTAGTGTGTGGGGTGTATACAGCATTGTGTATTAGTGTGTGTGGGTTGTATACAGTATTGTGTATTATTATTATTATTATTATTATTTTTTTTTACCTTTATTTAACCAGGCAAGTCAGTTAAGAACAGTATACAGTATTGTGTATTAGTGTGTGTAGGGTGTATACAGCATTGTGTATTAGTGTGTGTGGAGTGTATACAGCATTGTGTATTAGTGTGTGTGGGGTGTATACAGCATTGTGTATTAGTGTGTGTGGGGTGTATACAGTATTGTGTATTAGTGTGTGTAGGGTGTATACAGCATTGTGTATTAGTGTGTGTAGGGTGTATACAGTATTGTGTATTAGTGTGTGTAGGGTGTATACAGCATTGTGTATTAGTGTGTGTGGTGTATACATCATTGTGTATTAGTGTATGTGGGGTGTATACATTATTGTGTATTAGTGTGTGTGGGGTGTATACATTATTGTGTATTAGTGTGTGTGGGGTGTATACATTATTGTGTATTAGTGTGTGGGGTGTATACAGCATTGTGTATTACTGTGTGGGGTGTATACAGCATTGTGTATTACTGTGTGGGGTGTATACAGATTTGTGTATTAGTGTGTGTGGAGTGTATACAGCATTGTGTATTAGTGTGTGTGGAGTGTATACAGCATTGTGTATTAGTGTGTGTGGGTGTATACAGCATTGTGTATTAGTGTGTGTGGAGTGTATACAGCATTGTGTATTACTGTGTGGTGTGTATACAGCATTGTGTATTAGTGTGTGTGGGGTGTATACAGTATTGTGTATTAGTGTGTGTGGGGTGTATACATTATTGTGTATTAGTGTGTGGGGTGTATACATTATTGTGTATTAGTGTGTGTGGGGTGTATACAGCATTGTGTATTAGTGTGTGACGTGTATACAATATTGTGTATTAGTGTGTGTGGAGTGTATACAGCATTGTGTATTAGTGTGTGTGGAGTGTATACAGCATTGTGTATTACTGTGTGGGGTGTATACAGCATTGTGTATTACTGTGTGGGGTGTATACAGATTTGTGTATTATTGTGTGTGGACTGTATACAGCATTGTGTATTAGTGTGTGTGGAGTGTATACAGCATTGTGTATTAGTGTTTGTGGAGTGTTTACAGCATTGTGTATTAGTGTGTGTGGATTGTATACAGCATTGTGTATTAGTGTGTGTGGGTTGTATACAGTATTGTGTATTATTATTATTATTATTATTTTTTTTTTACCTTTATTTAACCAGGCAAGTCAGTTAAGAACAGTATACAGTATTGTGTATTAGTGTGTGTAGGGTGTATACAGCATTGTGTATTAGTGTGTGTAGTGTATACAGCATTGTGTATTACTGTGTGTAGTGTATACAGCATTGTGTATTACTGTGTGGGGTGTATACAGCATTGTGTATTAGTGTATGTGGGGTGTATACATTATTGTGTATTAGTGTGTGTGGGGTGTATACATTATTGTGTATTAGTGTGTGGGGTGTATACAGCATTGTGTATTAGTGTGTGTGGGTTGTATACAGTATTGTGTATTATTATTATTATTATTATTTTTTTTTACCTTTATTTAACCAGGCAAGTCAGTTAAGAACAGTATACAGTATTGTGTATTAGTGTGTGTAGGGTGTATACAGCATTGTGTATTAGTGTGTGTGGAGTGTATACAGCATTGTGTATTAGTGTGTGTGGGGTGTATACAGTATTGTGTATTAGTGTGTGTAGGGTGTATACAGCATTGTGTATTAGTGTGTGTGGGGTGTACACAGTATTGTGTATTAGTGTGTGGGGTGTATACAGCATTGTGTATTAGTGTGTGTGGAGTGTATACAGCATTGTGTATTAGTGTATGTGGGGTGTATACAGCATTGTGTATTAGTGTGTGTGGGGTGTATACATTATTGTGTATTAGTGTGTGGGGTGTATACATTATTGTGTATTAGTGTGTGTGGGGTGTATACAGCATTGTGTATTATATACAGCATTGTGTATTACTGTGTGGGTGTATACAGCATTTGTGTATTGTGTGTGTGGACTGTATACAGCATTGTGTATTAGTGTGTGTGGAGTGTATACAGCATTGTGTGTGTATTAGTGTTTGTGGAGTGTTTACAGCATTGTGTATTACTGTGTGGTGTGTATACAGCATTGTGTATTAGTGTGTGTGGGGTGTATACAGTATTGTGTATTAGTGTGTGTGGGGTGTATACAGTATTGTGTATTAGTGTGTGGGGTGTATACATCATTGTGTATTAGTGTATGTGGGGTGTATACATTATTGTGTATTAGTGTGTGTGGGGTGTATACAGCATTGTGTATTAGTGTGTGACGTGTATACAATATTGTGTATTAGTGTGTGTGGAGTGTATACAGCATTGTGTATTAGTGTGTGTGGAGTGTATACAGCATTGTGTATTACTGTGTGGGGTGTATACAGCATTGTGTATTACTGTGTGGGGTGTATACAGATTTGTATTAGTGTGTGTGGAGTGTATACAGCATTGTGTATTAGTGTGTGTGGAGTGTATACAGCATTGTGTATTAGTGTTTGTGGAGTGTTTACAGCATTGTGTATTAGTGTGTGTGGATTGTATACAGCATTGTGTATTAGTGTGTGTGGAGTGTATACAGCATTGTGTATTAGTGTGTGTGGGTTGTATACAGTATTGTGTATTATTATTATTATTATTATTTTTTTTTTTTACCTTTATTTAACCAGGCAAGTCAGTTAAGAACAGTATACAGTATTGTGTATTAGTGTGTGTAGGGTGTATACAGCATTGTGTATTAGTGTGTGTGGGGGTGTATACAGCATTGTGTATTAGTGTGTGTGGGTTGTATACAGCATTGTGTATATTGTGTATTATTATTATTTTTTATTTTTTTTATTTTTTACCTTTATTTAACCAGGCAAGTCAGTTAAGAACAGTATACAGTATTGTGTATTAGTGTGTGTAGGGTGTATACAGCATTGTGTATTAGTGTGTGTGGAGTGTATACAGCATTGTGTATTAGTGTGTGTGGGGTGTATACAGCATTGTGTATTAGTGTGTGTGTAGTGTATACAGTATTGTGTATTAGTGTGTGTGGGGTGTATACAGCATTGTGTATTAGTGTGTGTGGGTGTATACAGCATTGTGTATTAGTGTGTGTGGGTGTATACAGCATTGTGTATTATTGTGTATACAGTATTGTGTATTATTATTATTATTATTTTTTTTTTTTTTTACCTTTATTTAACCAGGGTGTTAAGAACAGTATACAGTATTGTGTATTAGTGTGTGTAGGGTGTATACAGCATTGTGTATACAGCATTGTGTATTAGTGTGTAGTGTGGGTGTATACAGCATTGTGTGTATGTATACAGTATTGTGTATTGTGGGTGTATACAGCATTGTGTATTGTGTATATTGTGTATTAGTGTATGTGGGGTGTATACATTATTGTGTATTAGTGTGTGTGGGGTGTGTATACATTAGTATACAGTATTGTGTATTAGTGTTGTGTATTAGTGTGTATTAGTGTGTGGGGGTGTATACAGCATTGTGTATTAGTGTGTGCATTGTGTGGGGTGTATACAGCATTGTGTATTAGTGTGTGTGGACTGTATACAGCATTGTGTATTAGTGTGTGTGGAGTGTATACAGCATTGTGTATTAGTGTGTGTGGAGTGTTACAGCATTATTATTATTATTATTATTTTTTTTTTACCTTTATTTAACCAGGCAAGTCAGTTAAGAACAGTATACAGTATTGTGTATTGTGTAGGGTGTATACAGCATTGTGTATTAGTGTGTGTGGGGTGTATACAGCATTGTGTATTAGTGTGTGTGGAGTGTATACAGCATTGTGTATTAGTGTGTGTGGGTTGTATACAGTATTGTGTATTATTATTATTTTTATTTTTTTTTTTTACCTTTATTTAACCAGGGGCAGTCATTGTGTAAGAACAGTATACAGTATTGTGTATTAGTGTGTGTGGGGTGTATACAGCATTGTGTATTAGTGTGTGTGGGTGTATACAGCATTGTGTATTAGTGTGTGTGGGGTGTATACAGTGTGTATTATTATTATTATTATTATTTTTTTTTTTTACCTTTATTTAACCAGGCAAGTCAGTTAAGAACAGTACAGTATTGTGTATTAGTGTGTGTGGGGTGTATACAGCATTGTGTATTAGTGTGTGTGTGGAGTGTATACAGCATTGTGTATTAGTGTGTGTGTGTGTATTATTGTGTGTGTGGGTGTATACAGCATTGTGTATTAGTGTGTGTGTATTGTGTATTAGTGTTGTGGGTGTATACAGCATTGTGTATTAGTGTATGTGGTGTATACAGCATTGTGTATTAGTGTATGTGGGGTGTATACATTATTGTGTATTAGTGTGTGTGGGGTGTATACAGCATTGTGTATTAGTGTGTGTGGAGGTGTATACAGCATTGTGTATTAGTGTGTGTGGGGTGTATACAGCATTGTGTATTAGTGTGTGTGGAGTGTATACAGCATTGTGTATTAGTGTGTGTGGGTTGTATACAGTATTGTGTATTATTATTATTTTATTATTTTTTTTTTTACCTTTATTTAACCAGGCAAGTCAGTTAAGAACAGTATACAGTATTGTGTATTAGTGTGTGTAGGGTGTATACAGCATTGTGTATTAGTGTGTGTGGAGTGTATACAGCATTGTGTATTAGTGTGTGTAGTGTATACAGCATTGTGTATTAGTGTGTGTGGGGTGTATACAGCATTGTGTATTAGTGTATGTGGGGTGTATACATTATTGTGTATTAGTGTGTGTGGGGTGTATACATTATTGTGTATTAGTGTGTGGGGTGTATACAGCATTGTGTATTAGTGTGTGTGGGTTGTATACAGTATTGTGTATTATTATTATTATTATTATTTTTTTTTTACCTTTATTTAACCAGGCAAGTCAGTTAAGAACAGTATACAGTATTGTGTATTAGTGTGTGTAGGGTGTATACAGCATTGTGTATTAGTGTGTGTGGAGTGTATACAGCATATTAGTGTGTGTATTAGTGTATACAGCATTGTGTATTAGTGTGTGTGGAGTGTATACAGCATTGTGTATACAGTATGGGGTGTATGTGTATTAGTGTGTGTGGGTGTATACAGCATTGTGTATTTGTGTATACAGCATTGTGTATTAGTGTGTGTGTGGTGTATAGCATTGTGTATTAGTGTGTGTGTATACAGCATTGTGTATTAGTGTGTGTGGGGTGTATACAGCATTGTGTATTAGTGTGTGTGGGGTGTATACAGCATTGTGTATTAGTGTGTATACATTATTGTGTATTAGTGTGTATACATTATTGTGTATTATGTGGGGTGTATACAGCATTGTGTATTAGTGTGTGTGGGGTGTATACAGCATTGTGTATTAGTGTGTGGGGTGTATACAGCATTGTGTATTACTGTGTGGGGTGTATACAGATTTGTGTATTAGTGTGTGTGTATACAGCATTGTGTATTATTACAGCATTGTGTATTAGTGTTTGTATACAGCATTGTGTATTAGTGTGTGTATTGTATACAGCATTGTGTATTAGTGTGTGTGGGTGTATACAGCATTGTGTATTAGTGTGTGTGGGGTGTATACAGCATTGTGTATTAGTGTGTGGGGTGTATACATTATTGTGTATTAGTGTGTGTGGGGTGTATACATTATTGTGTATTAGTGTGTGGGGTGTATACAGCATTGTGTATTAGTGTGTGACGTGTATACAATATTGTGTATTAGTGTGTGTGGAGTGTATACAGCATTGTGTATTAGTGTGTGTGGAGTGTATACAGCATTGTGTATTACTGTGTGGGGTGTATACAGCATTGTGTATTACTGTGTGGGGTGTATACAGATTTGTGTATTAGTGTGTGTGGAGTGTATACAGCATTGTGTATTAGTGTGTGTGGTGTCGTGTATACAGCATTGTGTATTAGTGTGTGTGGAGTGTTTACAGCATTGTGTATTAGTGTGTGTGGATTGTATACAGCATTGTGTATTAGTGTGTGTGGGTGTATACAGTATTGTGTATTATTATTATTATTATTTTTTTTTACCTTGTTTAACCAGGCAAGTATAGTATACATTGTGTATTAGTGTGTGTAGGGTGTACAGCATTGTGTATTAGTGTGTGTGGAGTGTATACAGCATTGTGTATTAGTGTGTGTGGGTGTATATAGCATTGTGTATTAGTGTGTGTGTGTGTGTATATTAGTGTGTGTGGGGTGTATACAGCATTGTGTATTAGTGTGTGTGTATACAGCATTGGTATTAGTGTATATACAGCATTGTGTATTAGTGTGTTGTGTATACAGTATTGTGTATTATTATTATTTTTATTATTTTTATTTTTCCTTATTTACCTTTATTTAACCAGGCAAGTCAGTTAAGAACAGTATACAGTATTGTGTATTAGTGTGTGTAGGGTGTATACAGCATTGTGTATTAGTGTGTGTGGAGTGTATACAGCATTGTGTATTAGTGTGTGTGGGGTGTATACAGTATTGTGTATTATTATTATTATTATTATTTATTTTTTTACCTTTATTTAACCAGGCAAGTCAGTTGTATACAGTATTGTGTATTAGTGTGTGTAGGGTGTATACAGCATTGTGTATTAGTGTGTGTGGAGTGTATACAGCATTGTGTATTAGTGTGTGTGGGGTGTATACAGTATTGTGTATTAGTGTTGTGTATACAGCATTGTGTATTAGTGTGTGTGGGGTGTACACAGTATTGTGTATTAGTGTGTGGGGTGTATACAGCATTGTGTATTAGTGTATGTGGTGTATACAGCATTGTGTATTAGTGTGTGTGGGGTGTATACAGCATTGTGTATTAGTGTGTGTGGGTGTATACATTATTGTGTAGTGTGTGGGGTGTATACATTATTGTGTATTAGTGTGTGTGGGGTGTATACAGCATTGTGTATTAGTGTGTGTGGAGTGTATACAGCATTGTGTATTAGTGTGTGTGGGTTGTATACAGTATTGTGTATTATTATTTTTTTTTTTTTTTATTTTTACCTTTATTTAACCAGGCAAGTCAGTTAAGAACAGTATACAGTATTGTGTATTAGTGTGTGTAGGGTGTATACAGCATTGTGTATTAGTGTGTGTGGAGTGTATACAGCATTGTGTATTAGTGTGTGTGGAGTGTATACAGCATTGTGTATTAGTGTGTGTGGGGTGTATACAGCATTGTGTATTAGTGTGTGTGGAGTGTATACAGTATTGTGTATTAGTGTGTGTGGGGTGTATACAGCATTGTGTATTAGTGTGTGTGGGTGTATACAGCATTGTGTATTAGTGTGTGTGGGTTGTATACAGTATTGTGTATTATTATTATTATTATTATTATTTATTTTTTACCTTTATTTAACCAGGCAAGTCAGTTAAGAACAGTATACAGTATTGTGTATTAGTGTGTGTAGGGTGTATACAGCATTGTGTATTAGTGTGTGTGGAGTGTATACAGCATTGTGTATTAGTGTGTGTGGGTGTATACAGCATTGTGTGTGTATTATACAGTGTTAGTGTTTGTGGTGTATACAGTATTGTGTATTGTGTACAGCATTGTGTAAGGTGTATACAGCATTGTGTATTAGTGTGTGTGGGGTGTATACAGTATTGTGTATTAGTGTGTGGGGTGTATACAGCATTGTGTATTAGTGTGTGTGGGGTGTATACAGCATTGTGTATTAGTGTGTGTGGGGTGTATACAGCATTGTGTATTAGTGTGTGTGGGGTGTATACAGTATTGTGTATTAGTGTGTGGGGTGTATACAGCATTGTGTATTAGTGTGTGGGGTGTATACAGCATTTGTGTATTAGTGTGTGTGGGTGTATACAGCATTGTGTATTAGTGTGTGTAGTGTATACAGTGTATACAGCATTGTGTATTAGTGTGGAGTGTATACAGCATTGTGTATTAGTGTGTGTGTGGGTGTATTACAGCATTGTGTATTAGTGTGTGTGGAGTGTATACAGCATTGTGTATTAGTGTGTGTGGGGTGTATACAGTATTGTGTATTAGTGTATTGTGGGTGTATACAGCCTTTGTGTATTAGTGTATTACTGTGTGTGTGGGGTGTATTACATACATTATTGTGTATTAGTGTGTGTGGGGTGTATACAGCATTGTGTATTAGTGTGTGTGTATACAATATTGGTATTAGTGTATACAGCATTGTGTATTAGTGTGTAGTGTTAGCATTGTGTATTACTGTGTGGGGTGTATATTGTGTATTAGTGTGTGTGGGTGTATACAGCATTGTGTATTAGTGTGTGTGGATATACAGCATTGTGTATTAGTGTGTGGGTGTATACATTATTGTGTATTAGTATTGTGTGTGGGGTGTATACAGCATTGTGTATTATTGTGTATTATACAGCATTGTGTATTACTGTGTGTGTATACAGCATTGTGTATTAGTGTGTGTGGGGTGTATACAGCATTTGTGTATTAGTTTTGTTTTAGGGTGTATACAGTATTGTGTATTAGTGTGTGTAGGGTGTATACAGCATTGTGTATTAGTGTGTGTGGAGTGTATACAGCATTGTGTATTAGTGTGTGTGGAGTGTATACAGCATTGTGTATTAGTGTGTGTGGGTGTATACAGCATTGTGTATTAGTGTGTGTGGGTGTATACAGCATTTGTGTATTAGTGTGTGTGGGGTTATTGTGTATTAGTGTGTGGAGTGTATACAGCATTGTGTATTAGTGTTTGGGGTGTATACCACAGTGTGTTGTGTATTAGTAACAGTATACAGCATTGTGTATTAGTGTGTAGGGTGTATACAGCATTGTGTATTAGTGTGTGTGGAGTGTATACAGCATTGTGTATTAGTGTGTGTATGGAGGGTGTATACAGCATTGTGGGTGTATACATTATTGTGTATTACCTTTATTTGTGTGTTAAGAACAGGGTGTATACAGCATTGTGTATTAGTGTGTGTGTGTATTGTGTATTAGCATTGTGTATATTGTGTATTAGTTAGTGTATACAGCATTGTGTATTAGTGTGTGTTTACCTTAGTGTTTGGGGTGTATTATTAGTGGGTGTATACAAGTCAGTGTGTTGTGTATACATTATTGTGTATTAGTGTGTGTGGGTGTATATACAGTATTGTGTATTAGTGTGTGTAGGGTGTATACAGCATTGTGTATTAGTGTGTGTGGGGTGTATACAGCATTGTGTATTAGTGTGTGTGGAGTGTATACAGCATTGTGTATTAGTGTGTGTGGGTGTATACAGCATTGTGTATTAGTGTGTGTGGATTGGTGTATACAGTATTGTGTATTATTATTATTTTTTTTTTACCTTTATTTAACCAGGCAAGTCAGGTGTATACAGTATTGTGTATTAGTGTGTGTATATACAGCATTGTGTATTAGTGTGTGTGGGTGTATACAGCATTGTGTATTAGTGTGTGTGGGTGTATACAGCATTGTGTATTAGTGTGTGTAGGGTGTGTATACAGTATTGTGTATATTGTGTATTGTGGTGTGTTTGTTATTATTATTATTTTATTTTTTACCTTTATTTAACCAGGCAAGTCAGTTAAGAACAGTATACAGTATTGTGTATTGTGTGGGTGTATACAGCATTGTGTATTAGTGTGTGTGGGTGTATACAGCATTGTGTATTAGTGTGTGTGGGTGTATACAGCATTGTGTATTAGTGTGTGCATACAGCATTGTGTATGTAGTGTATACAGTATTGTGTATTAGTGTGTGGGGTGTATACAGCATTGTGTATTAGTGTGTGTGGGGTGTATACAGTATTGTGTATTAGTGTGTGTGGGTGTATACAGCATTGTGTATTAGTGTGTGTGTATTAGGTGTATATTGTGTATTAGTGTGTGTGTATTATTGTGTGTGTGTGGGTGTATACAGCATTGTGTATTAGTGTGTGTGGGTGTATACAGCATTGTGTATTAGTGTGTGTGGAGTGTATACAGCATTGTGTATTAGTGTGTGTGGGTGTATACAGCATTGTGTATTAGTGTGTGGAGTGTATACAGCATTGTGTTTTAGTGTGTGTGGGGTGTATTTACACCATTGTGTATTAGTGTGGGTGTATACAGTATACAGTATTGTGTATACATTAGTGTGTGTGGGGTGTATACAGCATTGTGTATTAGTGTGTGGAGTGTATACAATATTGTGTATTAGTGTGTGTGGAGTGTATACAGCATTGTGTATTACTGTGTGTGTATACAGCATTGTGTATTACTGTGTGGGGTGTATACAGCATTGTGTATTAGTGTGTGTGGGTGTATACAGCATTGTGTATTAGTGTGTGTGGAGTGTATACAGCATTGTGTATTTGTGTGTTTACAGCATTGTGTATTAGTGTGTGTGGTGTATACAGCATTGTGTATTAGTGTGTACAGTATTGTGTATTAGTGTGTGTGTATACAGCATTGTGTATTAGTGTAGTGTGGGGTGTATACAGCATTGTGTATTAGTGGGTGTGTGTATTATTATTATTATTATTTTTTTTTTTTTTACCTTTATTTAACCAGGCAAGTCAGTTGTATACATTGTGTATTAGTGTGTGTGGGGTGCATTGTGTATTAGTGTGTGTGGGTGTATACAGCATTGTGTATTAGTGTGTGTGGGGTGTATACATTATTGTGTATTAGTGTGTGTGGGATGTATACATTATTGTGTATTAGTGTGTGTGTGTATACAGCATTGTGTATTAGTGTGTGTGGTGTATTATATTGTGTATTAGTGTGTGTGTGGAGTGTATACAGCATTGTGTATTAGTGTGTGGGAGTGTATACAGCATTGTGTATTAGTGTGTGTGGATTGTATACAGCATTGTGTATTAGTGTGTGTGGTAGTGTATACAGTATTGTGTATTAGTGTGTGTGGGGTGTATACAGCATTGTGTATTAGTGTGTGGGGTGTATACAGCATTGTGTATTAGTGTGTGTGGAGTGTATACAGCATTGTGTATTAGTGTGTGGGGTGTATACAGCATTGTGTATTAGTGTGTGTGGGTTGTATACAGTATTGTGTGTATTATTTATTATTTTTATTATTTTGGGGTTTATTTAACAGGCAATCAGTTGAACAGTATACAGTATTGTGTATTAGTGTGTGGGGTGTATACAGCATTGTGTATTAGTGTGTGTGGAGTGTATACAGCATTGTGTATTAGTGTGTGTAGGGTGTATACAGCATTGTGTATTAGTGTGTGTGTAGTGTATACAGTATTGTGTATTAGTGTGTGTGGTGTATACAGCATTGTGTATTAGTGTGTGTGGAGTGTATACAGCATTGTGTATTAGTGTGTGTGGGTTGTATACAGTATTGTGTATTATTATTATTATTATTTTTTTACCTTTATTTAACCAGGCAAGTCAGTTAAGAACAGTATACAGTATTGTGTATTAGTGTGTGTAGGGTGTATACAGCATTGTGTATTAGTGTGTGTGTGTATTAGTGTGTGTGGAGTGTATACAGCATTGTGTATTAGTGTGTGTGGGTGTATACAGCATTGTGTATTATGTAGTGTATATTGTGTATTAGTGTGTGTGGTGTATACAGCATTGTGTATTATTATTATTTTTATTTTTTTACCTTTATTTAACCAGGCAAGTCAGTTAAGAACAGTATACAGTATTGTATTAGTGTGTGTGGGTGTATACAGCATTGTGTATTAGTGTGTGTGGGTGTATACAGCATTGTGTATTAGTGTGTGTAGTGTATACAGCATTGTGTATTAGTGTGTTAGTGTATACAGCATTGTGTATTAGTGTGTGTAGTGTATACAGCATTGTGTATTGTGTGTTAGTGTATACAGCATTTGTGTGGGGTGTATACAGTGTGTGTGGGGTGTATACAGCATTGTGTATTAGTGTGTGTAGGGTGTATACAGCATTGTGTATTAGTGTGTGTAGGGTGTATACAGCATTGTGTATTAGTGTGTGTGGGTGTATACAGTATTGTGTATTAGTGTGTGTGGGGTGTATTATTGTGTATTAGTGTGTGGGGTTATACATCATTGTGTATTAGTGTGTGTGGGGTGTATACATTATTGTGTATTAGTGTGTGTGTGGGGTGTATACAGCATTGTGTATTAGTGTGTGACGTGTATACATTATTGTGTATTAGTGTGTGTGGAGTGTATACAGCATTGTGTATTACTGTGTGGGGTGTATACAGCATTGTGTATTATTGTGTATTAGATTTGTGTATTAGTGTGTGTGGACTGTATACAGCATTGTGTATTAGTGTGTGTGGAGTGTATACAGCATTGTGTATTAGTGTTTGTGGAGTGTTTACAGCATTGTGTATTAGTGTGTGTGGATTGTATACAGCATTGTGTATTAGTGTTTGTGTAGTGTATACAGTATTGTGTATTAGTGTGTGTGGGGTATATACAGCATTGTGTATTAGTGTGTGTGGAGTGTATACAGCATTGTGTATTAGTGTGTGTGGAGTGTATACAGCATTGTGTATTAGTGTGTGTGGAGTGTATACAGCATTGTGTATTAGTGTGTGTGGGGTGTATACAGTATTGTGTATTATTATTATTATTATTTTTTATTTTTTTACCTTTATTTAACCAGGCAAGTCAGTTAAGAACAGTATACAGTATTGTGTATTAGTGTGTGTAGGGTGTATACAGCATTGTGTATTAGTGTGTGTGGAGTGTATACAGCATTGTGTATTAGTGTGTGTGGGTTGTATACAGTATTGTGTATTATTATTATTATTATTATTATTTTTTTTTTTACCTTTATTTAACCAGGCAAGTCAGTTAAGAACAGTATACAGTATTGTGTATTAGTGTGTGTAGGGTGTATACAGCATTGTGTATTAGTGTGTGTGGAGTGTATACAGCATTGTGTATTAGTGTGTGTGGGGTGTATACAGTATTGTGTATTAGTGTGTGTAGGGTGTATACAGCATTGTGTATTAGTGTGTGTAGGGTGTATACAGCATTGTGTATTAGTGTGTGTGGGGTGTACACAGTATTGTGTATTAGTGTGTGGGGTGTATACAGCATTGTGTATTAGTGTATGTGGGGTGTATACATTATTGTGTGTATAGTGTTTTGTGTATTAGGGTGTGTATACAGCATTGTGTATTAGTGTGTGTGGGGTGTATACAGATTGTGTATGTATGTGTGTGTATTAGTGTGTGGAGTGTATACAGCATTGTGTATTAGTGTGTGTGGAGTGTATACAGCATTGTGTATTAGTGTGTGTGTATACAGCATTGTGTATACAGCATTGTGTATTAGTGTGTGTGTGGGTTGTATACAGTATTGTGTATTATTATTATTATTATTTTTTACCTTTATTTAACCAGGCAAGTCAGTTAAGAACAGTATACAGTATTGTGTATTAGTGTGTGTAGGGTGTATACAGCATTGTGTATTAGTGTGTGTGGAGTGTATACAGCATTGTGTATTAGTGTGTGTGGAGTGTATACAGCATTGTGTATTAGTGTGTGTGGGTTGTATACAGTATTGTGTATTATTATTATTTTTTATTTTTTTTTTTTTTTACCTTTATTTAACCAGGCAAGTCAGTTGTATACAGTATTGTGTATTAGTGTGTGTGTGTATACAGCATTGTGTATTAGTGTGTGGGGTGTATACAGCATTGTGTATTAGTGTGTGTGGGTTGTATACAGTATTGTGTATTATTATTATTATTATTATTATTTTTTTTTTACCTTTATTTAACCAGGCAAGTCAGTTAAGAACAGTATACAGTATTGTGTATTAGTGTGTGTAGGGTGTATACAGCATTGTGTATTAGTGTGTGTGGAGTGTATACAGCATTGTGTATTAGTGTGTGTGGGGTGTATACAGCATTGTGTATTAGTGTGTGTAGGGTGTATACAGCATTGTGTATTAGTGTGTGTGGGGTGTATACAGTATTGTGTATTAGTGTGTGGGGTGTATACAGCATTGTGTATTAGTGTATGTGGTGTATACAGCATTGTGTATTAGTGTATGTGGGGTGTATACATTATTGTGTATTAGTGTGTGTGGGGTGTATACATTATTGTGTATTAGTGTGTGGGGTGTATACATTATTGTGTATTAGTGTGTGTGGGGTGTATACAGCATTGTGTATTAGTGTGTGTGGAGTGTATACAGCATTGTGTATTAGTGTGTGTGGGTTGTATACAGTATTGTGTATTATTATTATTTTTTATTTTTTTTATTTTTTACCTTTATTTAACCAGGCAAGTCAGTTAAGAACAGTATACAGTATTGTGTATTAGTGTGTGTAGGGTGTATACATCATTGTGTATTAGTGTGTGTGGAGTGTATACAGCATTGTGTATTAGTGTGTGTGGAGTGTATACAGCATTGTGTATTAGTGTGTGTGGGGTGTATACAGCATTGTGTATTAGTGTATGTGGGGTGTATACATTATTGTGTATTAGTGTGTGTGGGGTGTATACATTATTGTGTATTAGTGTGTGGGGTGTATACAGCATTGTGTATTAGTGTGTGTGGGTTGTATACAGTATTGTGTATTATTATTATTATTATTATTATTATTTTTTACCTTTATTTAACCAGGCAAGTCAGTTAAGAACAGTATACAGTATTGTGTATTAGTGTGTGTAGTGTATACAGCATTGTGTATTAGTGTGTGTGGAGTGTATACAGCATTGTGTATTAGTGTGTGTGGAGTGTATACAGCATTGTGTATTAGTGTGTGTGGGGTGTATACAGTATTGTGTATTAGTGTGTGTAGGGTGTATACAGCATTGTGTATTAGTGTGTGTGGGGTGTACACAGTATTGTGTATTAGTGTGTGGGGTGTATACAGCATTGTGTATTAGTGTATGTGGTGTATACAGCATTGTGTATTAGTGTATGTGGGGTGTATACATTATTGTGTATTAGTGTGTGTGGGGTGGTGTATTGTGTATTAGTGTGGGTGTATACATTATTGTGTATTAGTGTGTGTGGGGTGTATACAGCATTGTGTATTACTGTGTGGGGTGTATACAGTGTGTGTGTGGGGTGTATACAGCATTGTGTATTAGTGTGTGTGGAGTGTATACAGCATTGTGTATTAGTGTGTGTGGGTTGTATACAGTATTGTGTATTATTATTATTATTATTATTATTTTATTTTTTTACCTTTAATTAACCAGGCAAGTCAGTTAAGAACAGTATACAGTATTGTGTATTAGTGTGTGTAGGGTGTATACAGCATTGTGTATTAGTGTGTGTGGAGTGTATACAGCATTGTGTATTAGTGTGTGTGGAGTGTATACAGCATTGTGTATTAGTGTGTGTGGGTTGTATACAGTATTGTGTATTATTATTATTTTTTATTTTTTTTATTTTTTACCTTTATTTAACCAGGCAAGTCAGTTGTATACAGTATTGTGTATTAGTGTGTGTAGGGTGTATACAGCATTGTGTATTAGTGTGTGGGGTGTATACAGCATTGTGTATTAGTGTGTGTGGGTTGTATACAGTATTGTGTATTATTATTATTATTATTATTTTTATTTTTTTACCTTTATTTAACCAGGCAAGTCAGTTAAGAACAGTATACAGTATTGTGTATTAGTGTGTGTAGGGTGTATACAGCATTGTGTATTAGTGTGTGTGGAGTGTATACAGCATTGTGTATTAGTGTGTGTGGGGTGTATACAGTATTGTGTATTATTGTGTGTGGTGTATACAGCATTGTGTATTAGTGTGTGTGGGGTGTACACAGCATTGTGTATTAGTGTGTGGGGTGTATACAGCATTGTGTATTAGTGTGTGTGGTGTATACAGCATTGTGTATTAGTGTGGGGTGTATACATTATTGTGTATTATTGTGTATTGTGTGTGGGGTGTATACATTATTGTGTATTAGTGTGTGTGGGGTGTATACAGCATTGTGTATTAGTGTGTGTGGAGTGTATACAGCATTGTGTATTAGTGTGTGTGGATTGTATACAGCATTGTGTATTAGTGTGTGTGGAGTGTATACAGCATTGTGTATTAGTGTGTGTGGGTTGTATACAGTATTGTGTATTATTATTATTATTATTATTTTTTTTTTTACCTTTAATTAACCAGGCAAGTCAGTTAAGAACAGTATACAGTATTGTGTATTAGTGTGTGTAGGGTGTATACAGCATTGTGTATTAGTGTGTGTGGAGTGTATACAGCATTGTGTATTAGTGTGTGTGGAGTGTATACAGCATTGTGTATTAGTGTGTGTGGGTTGTATACAGTATTGTGTATTATTATTATTTTTTATTTTTTTTATTTTTTACCTTTATTTAACCAGGCAAGTCAGTTAAGAACAGTATACAGTATTGTGTATTAGTGTGTGTAGGGTGTATACAGCATTGTGTATTAGTGTGTGGGGTGTATACAGCATTGTGTATTAGTGTGTGTGGGTTGTATACAGTATTGTGTATTATTATTATTATTATTATTTTTTTTTTTTTACCTTTATTTAACCAGGCAAGTCAGTTAAGAACAGTATACAGTATTGTGTATTAGTGTGTGTAGGGTGTATACAGCATTGTGTATTAGTGTGTGTGGAGTGTATACAGCATTGTGTATTAGTGTGTGTGGGGTGTATACAGTATTGTGTATTAGTGTGTGTAGGGTGTATACAGCATTGTGTATTAGTGTGTGTGGGGTGTACACAGTATTGTGTATTAGTGTGTGGGGTGTATACAGCATTGTGTATTAGTGTATGTGGTGTATACAGCATTGTGTATTAGTGTATGTGGGGTGTATACATTATTGTGTATTAGTGTGTGTGGGGTGTATACATTATTGTGTATTAGTGTGTGGGGTGTATACATTATTGTGTATTAGTGTGTGTGGGGTGTATACAGCATTGTGTATTAGTGTGTGTGGAGTGTATACAGCATTGTGTATTAGTGTGTGTGGGTTGTATACAGTATTGTGTATTATTATTATTTTTTATTTTTTTTATTTTTTACCTTTATTTAACCAGGCAAGTCAGTTAAGAACAGTATACAGTATTGTGTATTAGTGTGTGTAGGGTGTATACAGCATTGTGTATTAGTGTGTGTGGAGTGTATACAGCATTGTGTATTAGTGTGTGTGGAGTGTATACAGCATTGTGTATTAGTGTGTGTGGGGTGTATACAGCATTGTGTATTAGTGTATGTGGGGTGTATACATTATTGTGTATTAGTGTGTGTGGGGTGTATACATTATTGTGTATTAGTGTGTGGGGTGTATACAGCATTGTGTATTAGTGTGTGTGGGTTGTATACAGTATTGTGTATTATTATTATTATTATTATTTTTTTTTTTTTACCTTTATTTAACCAGGCAAGTCAGTTAAGAACAGTATACAGTATTGTGTATTAGTGTGTGTAGGGTGTATACAGCATTGTGTATTAGTGTGTGTGGAGTGTATACAGCATTGTGTATTAGTGTGTGTGGAGTGTATACAGCATTGTGTATTAGTGTGTGTGGGGTGTATACAGTATTGTGTATTAGTGTGTGTAGGGTGTATACAGCATTGTGTATTAGTGTGTGTGGGGTGTACACAGTATTGTGTATTAGTGTGTGGGGTGTATACAGCATTGTGTATTAGTGTATGTGGTGTATACAGCATTGTGTATTAGTGTATGTGGGGTGTATACATTATTGTGTATTAGTGTGTGTGGGGTGTATACATTATTGTGTATTAGTGTGTGGGGTGTATACATTATTGTGTATTAGTGTGTGTGGGGTGTATACAGCATTGTGTATTACTGTGTGGGGTGTATACAGCATTGTGTATTACTGTGTGGGGTGTATACAGCATTGTGTATTAGTGTGTGTGGAGTGTATACAGCATTGTGTATTAGTGTGTGTGGGTTGTATACAGTATTGTGTATTATTATTATTATTATTATTATTTTATTTTTTTACCTTTAATTAACCAGGCAAGTCAGTTAAGAACAGTATACAGTATTGTGTATTAGTGTGTGTAGGGTGTATACAGCATTGTGTATTAGTGTGTGTGGAGTGTATACAGCATTGTGTATTAGTGTGTGTGGAGTGTATACAGCATTGTGTATTAGTGTGTGTGGGTTGTATACAGTATTGTGTATTATTATTATTTTTTATTTTTTTTATTTTTTACCTTTATTTAACCAGGCAAGTCAGTTAAGAACAGTATACAGTATTGTGTATTAGTGTGTGTAGGGTGTATACAGCATTGTGTATTAGTGTGTGGGGTGTATACAGCATTGTGTATTAGTGTGTGTGGGTTGTATACAGTATTGTGTATTATTATTATTATTATTATTATTTTTTTTTTACCTTTATTTAACCAGGCAAGTCAGTATTAGTATTGTGAAGGGTGTATACAGCATTGTGTATTAGTGTGTGTGGAGTGTATACAGCATTGTGTATTAGTGTGTGTGGGGTGTATACAGCATTGTGTATTAGTGTGTGGGGTGTATACAGCATTGTGTATTAGTGTGTGGGGTGTATACAGCATTGTGTATTAGTGTATGTGGTGTATACAGCATTGTGGGGGGTGTATACAGCATTATTGTGTATTAGTGTGTATACATTATTGTGTATTAGTGTATACAGCATTGTGTATTATGTGTTGTATACAGCATTGTGTATTAGTGTGTTGGGTTGTATACAGTATTGTGTATTATTATTATTATTATTTTTTTTATTTTTTTACCTTTATTTAACCAGGCAAGTCAGTTAAGAACAGTATACAGTATTGTGTATTAGTGTGTGTAGGGTGTATACAGCATTGTGTATTAGTGTGTGTGGAGTGTATACAGCATTGTGTATTAGTGTGTGTGGAGTGTATACAGCATTGTGTATTAGTGTGTGTGGGGTGTATACAGCATTGTGTATTAGTGTATGTGGGGTGTATACATTATTGTGTATTAGTGTGTGTGGGGTGTATACATTATTGTGTATTAGTGTGTGGGGTGTATACAGCATTGTGTATTAGTGTGTGTGGGTTGTATACAGTATTGTGTATTATTATTATTATTATTATTTTTTTTTTTTTACCTTTATTTAACCAGGCAAGTCAGTTAAGAACAGTATACAGTATTGTGTATTAGTGTGTGTAGGGTGTATACAGCATTGTGTATTAGTGTGTGTGTATACAGCATTGTGTATTAGTGTGTGTGGAGTGTATACAGCATTGTGTATTAGTGTGTGTGGGGTGTATACAGTATTGTGTATTAGTGTGTGTAGGGTGTATACAGCATTGTGTATTAGTGTGTGTGGGGTGTACACAGTATTGTGTATTAGTGTGTGGGGTGTATACAGCATTGTGTATTAGTGTATGTGGTGTATACAGCATTGTGTATTAGTGTATGTGGGGTGTATACATTATTGTGTATTAGTGTGTGTGGGGTGTATACATTATTGTGTATTAGTGTGTGGGGTGTATACATTATTGTGTATTAGTGTGTGTGGGGTGTATACAGCATTGTGTATTACTGTGTGGGGTGTATACAGCATTGTGTATTACTGTGTGGGGTGTATACAGATTTGTGTATTATTGTGTGTGGACTGTATACAGCATTGTATATTAGTGTGTGTGGAGTGTATACAGCATTGTGTATTAGTGTTTGTGGAGTGTTTACAGCATTGTGTATTAGTGTGTGTGGATTGTATACAGCATTGTGTATTAGTGTGTGTGGAGTGTATACAGCATTGTGTATTAGTGTGTGTGGGGTGTACACAGTATTGTGTATTAGTGCGTGGGGTGTATACATCATTGTGTATTAGTGTATGTGGGGTGTATACATTATTGTGTATTAGTGTGTGTGGGGTGTATACAGCATTGTGTATTAGTGTGTGACGTGTATACAATATTGTGTATTAGTGTGTGTGGAGTGTATACAGCATTGTGTATTAGTGTGTGTGGAGTGTATACAGCATTGTGTATTACTGTGTGGGGTGTATACAGCATTGTGTATTACTGTGTGGGGTGTATACAGATTTGTGTATTATTGTGTGTGGACTGTATACAGCATTGTGTATTAGTGTGTGTGGAGTGTATACAGCATTGTGTATTAGTGTTTGTGGAGTGTTTACAGCATTGTGTATTAGTGTGTGTGGATTGTATACAGCATTGTGTATTAGTGTTTGTGTAGTGTATACAGTATTGTGTATTAGTGTGTGTGGGGTATATACAGCATTGTGTATTAGTGTGTGTGGAGGGTATACAGCATTGTGTATTAGTGTGTGTGGATTGTATACAGCATTGTGTATTAGTGTGTGTGGAGTGTATACAGCATTGTGTATTAGTGTGTGTGGGTTGTATACAGTATTGTGTATTATTATTATTTTTTTTATTTTTATTTTTTACCTTTATTTAACCAGGCAAGTCAGTTAAGAACAGTATACAGTATTGTGTATTAGTGTGTGTAGGGTGTATACAGCATTGTGTATTAGTGTGTGTGGAGTGTATACAGCATTGTGTATTAGTGTGTGTGGGTGTATACAGCATTGTGTATTAGTGTGTGGGGTGTATACAGCATTGTGTATTAGTGTGTGTGGGGTGTATACAGTATTGTGTATTAGTGTGTGTGGGGTGTATACAGTATTGTGTATTAGTGTGTGTGGGGTGTATACAGCATTGTGTATTAGTGTATGTGGGGTGTATACATTATTGTGTATTAGTGTGTGTGGGGTGTATACATTATTGTGTATTAGTGTGTGGGGTGTATACAGCATTGTGTATTAGTGTGTGTGGAGTGTATACAGCATTGTGTATTAGTGTGTGTGGGGTGTATACAGCATTGTGTATTAGTGTGTGTGGGGTGTATACAGTATTGTGTATTAGTGTGTGTGGGGTGTATACAGTATTGTGTATTAGTGTGTGTAGGGTGTATACAATATTGTGTATTAGTGTGTGTGGAGTGTATACAGCATTGTGTATTAGTGTGTGTGGAGTGTATACAGCATTGTGTATTACTGTGTGGGGTGTATACAGCATTGTGTATTACTGTGTGGGGTGTATACAGATTTGTGTATTATTGTGTGTGGACTGTATACAGCATTGTGTATTAGTGTGTGTGGAGTGTATACAGCATTGTGTATTAGTGTTTGTGTAGTGTATACAGTATTGTGTATTAGTGTGTGTGGGGTATATACAGCATTGTGTATTAGTGTGTGTGGAGTGTATACAGCATTGTGTATTAGTGTGTGTGGGGTATATACAGCATTGTGTATTAGTGTGTGTGGAGTGTATACAGCATTGTGTATTAGTGTGTGTGGATTGTATACAGCATTGTGTATTAGTGTGTGTGGAGTGTATACAGCATTGTGTATTAGTGTGTGTGGGGTGTATACAGTATTGTGTATTATTATTATTTTTTTTTTTTTTATTTTTTTACCTTTATTTAACCAGGCAAGTCAGTTAAGAACAGTATACAGTATTGTGTATTAGTGTGTGTAGGGTGTATACAGCATTGTGTATTAGTGTGTGTGGAGTGTATACAGCATTGTGTATTAGTGTGTGTAGGGTGTATACAGCATTGTGTATTAGTGTTTGTGGGGTGTACACAGTATTGTGTATTAGTGTGTGTGGAGTGTATACAGCATTGTGTATTAGTGTGTGTGGAGTGTATACAGCATTGTGTATTAGTGTGTGTGGGGTGTATACAGCATTGTGTATTAGTGTATGTGGGGTGTATACATTATTGTGTATTAGTGTGTGTGGGGTGTATACATTATTGTGTATTAGTGTGTGGGGTGTATACAGCATTGTGTATTAGTGTGTGTGGAGTGTATACAGCATTGTGTATTAGTGTGTGTGGGGTGTATACAGCATTGTGTATTAGTGTGTGTGGGTGTATACAGCATTGTGTATTAGTGTGTGTGGGGTGTATACAGCATTGTGTATTAGTGTGTGGGGTGTATACAGCATTTGTGTATTAGTGTGTGGAGTGTATACAGCATTGTGTATTAGTGTGTGTGGAGTGTATACAGCATTGTGTATTAGTGTGTGGGGTGTATACAGCATTGTGTATTACTGTGTGGGGTGTATACAGATTTGTGTATTATTGTGTGTGGACTGTATACAGCATTGTGTATTAGTGTGTGTGGGTGTATACAGCATTGTGTATTAGTGTTTGTGGAGTGTATACAGCATTGTGTATTAGTGTGTGTGGGGTGTATACAGCATTGTGTATTAGTGTGTGTGGAGTGTTTACAGCATTGTGTATTAGTGTGTGTGGGGTATATACAGCATTGCGTATTAGTGTGTGTGGAGTGTTTACAGCATTGTGTATTAGTGTGTGTGGATTGTATACAGCATTGTGTATTAGTGTGTGTGTAGTGTATACAGCATTGTGTATTAGTGTGTGTGTAGTGTATACAGCATTGTGTATTAGTATGTGTGGAGTGTTTACAGCATTGTGTATTAGTGTGTGTGGAGTGTATACAGCATTGTGTATTAGTGTGTGTGGAGTGTATACAGCATTGTGTATTAGTGTGTGGGGTGTATACAGTATTGTGTATTAGTGTGTGTGGAGTGTATACAGCATTGTGTATTACTGTGTGGGGTGTATACAGCATTGTGTATTAGTGTGTGCGGTGTATACATCATTGTGTATTAGTGTGTGCAGGGTGTATACAGTATTGTGTATTAGTGTGTGTAGGGTGTATACAGCATTGTGTATTAGTGTGTGTGGAGTGTATACAGCATTGTGTATTAGTGTGTGTATTATTATTATTATTATTATTTTTTTATTTTTAGGGTGTATACAGCATTGTGTATTAGTGTTTGTGGGGTGTATACAGTATTGTGTATTAGTGTGTGTGGAGTGTATACAGCATTGTGTATTAGTGTGTGTGGAGTGTATACAGCATTGTGTATTAGTGTGTGTGGGGTGTATACAGCATTGTGTATTAGTGTATGTGGGGTGTATACATTATTGTGTATTAGTGTGTGTGGGGTGTATACATTATTGTGTATTAGTGTGTGGGGTGTATACAGCATTGTGTATTAGTGTGTGTGGAGTGTATACAGCATTGTGTATTAGTGTGTGTGGGGTGTATACAGCATTGTGTATTAGTGTGTGTGTGGTGTATACAGCATTGTGTATTAGTGTGTGTGTGGTGTATACAGCATTGTGTATTAGTGTGTGACGTGTATACAATATTGTGTATTAGTGTGTGTGGAGTGTATACAGCATTGTGTATTAGTGTGTGTGGAGTGTATACAGCATTGTGTATTACTGTGTGGGGTGTATACAGCATTGTGTATTACTGTGTGGGGTGTATACAGATTTGTGTATTATTGTGTGTGGACTGTATACAGCATTGTGTATTAGTGTGTGTGGAGTGTATACAGCATTGTGTATTAGTGTTTGTGTAGTGTATACAGTATTGTGTATTAGTGTGTGTGGGGTATATACAGCATTGTGTATTAGTGTGTGTGGAGTGTTTACAGCATTGTGTATTAGTGTGTGTGGGGTATATACAGCATTGCGTATTAGTGTGTGTGGAGTGTTTACAGCATTGTGTATTAGTGTGTGTGGATTGTATACAGCATTGTGTATTAGTGTGTGTGTAGTGTATACAGCATTGTGTATTAGTGTGTGTGTAGTGTATACAGCATTGTGTATTAGTATGTGTGGAGTGTTTACAGCATTGTGTATTAGTGTGTGTGGAGTGTATACAGCATTGTGTATTAGTGTGTGTGGAGTGTTTACAGCATTGTGTATTAGTGTGTGGGGAGTATACAGTATTGTGTATTAGTGTGTGTGGAGTGTATACAGCATTGTGTATTACTGTGTGGGGTGTATACAGCATTGTGTATTAGTGTGTGCGGTGTATACATCATTGTGTATTAGTGTGTGCAGGGTGTATACAGTATTGTGTATTAGTGTGTGTAGGGTGTATACAGCATTGTGTATTAGTGTGTGTGGAGTGTATACAGCATTGTGTATTAGTGTGTGTGGAGTGTATACAGCATTGTGTATTATTGTGTGTGGAGTGTATACAGGATTGTGTATTAGTTTATGTGGGGTGTATACAGCATTGTGTATTAGTGTGTGTGGAGTGTATACAGCATTGTGTATTAGTGTATGTGGGGTGTATACAGCATTGTGTATTATTGTGTGTGGAGTGTAAACAGTATTGTGTATTAGTATGTGTGGGGTGTATACAGCATCGTGTATTAGTGTGTGTGGAGTGTATACAGCATTGTGTATTAGTGTGTGAGGTGTATACAATATTGTGTATTAGTGTGTATGGAGTGTATACAGCATTGTGTATTAGTGTGTGTGGAGTGTATACAGCATTGTGTATTACTGTGTGGGGTGTAACAGCATTGTGTATTAGTGTGTGTGGAGTGTATACAGCATTGTGTATTCGTGTGTGTGGAGTGTATACAGCATTGTGTATTAGTGTGTGTAGGGTGTATACAGCATTGTGTATTAGTGTGTGTAGGGTGTATACAGTATTGTGTATTAGTGTGTGTAGGGTGTATACAGCATTGTGTATTAGTGTGTGTGGGGTGTACACAGTATTGTGTATTAGTGTGTGGCGTGTATACAGCATTGTGTATTAGTGTATGTGGGGTGTATACAGCATTGTGTATTAGTGTGTGTAGGGTGTATACAGTATTGTGTATTAGTGTGTGTAGGGTGTATACAGCATTGTGTATTAGTGTGTGTGGGGTGTATACAGTATTGTGTATTAGTGTGTGTGTAGTGTATACAGCATTGTGTATTAGTGTGTGTGGAGTGTATACAGCATTGTGTATTAGTGTGTGAGGTGTATACAATATTGTGTATTAGTGTGTGTGGAGTGTATACAGCATTGTGTATTAGTGTGTGTGGAGTGTATACAGCATTGTGTATTACTGTGTGGAGTGTATACATCATTGTGTATTAGTGTGTGGGGTGTATACAGCATTGTGTATTAGTGTGTGTGGGTGTATACAGCATTGTGTATTAGTGTGTGTGGGTGTATACATTGTGTATTAGTGTGTGTGGAGTGTATACAACATTGTGTTTTAGTGTGTGGGGTGTATACAGCATTGTGTATTAGTTTGTGTGGGGTGTATACAGTATTGTGTATTAGTGTGTGGAGTGTATACAGCATTGTGTATTAGTGTGTGTGGGTTGTATGCAGCATTGTGTATTACTGTGTGGGGTGTATACAGTATTGTGTATTACTGTGTGGGGTGTATACAGTATTGTGTGTTACTGTGTGGGGTGTATACAGTATTGTGTATTACTGTGTGGGGTGTATACAGTATTGTGTATTACTGTGTGGAGTGTATACAGTATTGTGTATTACTGTGTGGGGTGTATACAGTATTGTGTATTACTGTGTGGGGTGTATACAGTATTGTGTATTACTGTGTGGGGTGTATACACATTGTGTACTGTTGGGGTGTATACAGTATTGTGTGTTACTGTGTGGGGTGTATACAGTATTGTGTATTACTGTGTGGGGTGTATACAGTATTGTGTATTATACACTGTGTGGGGGTGTATACAGTATTGTGTATTACTGTGTGGGGTGTATACAGTATTGTGTATTACTGTGTGGGGTGTATACAGTATTGTGTATTACTGTGTGGGGTGTATACAGTATTGTGTATTACTGTGTGGGGTGTATACAGTATTGTGTGTTACTGTGTGGGGTGTATACAGTATTGTGTGTTACTGTGTGGGGTGTATACAGTATTGTGTATTACTGTGTGGGGTGTATACAGTATTGTGTATTACTGTGTGGGGTGTATACAGTATTGTGTATTACTGTGGGGTGTATACACAGTATTACTGTGTGGGGTGTATACAGTATTGTGTGTTACTGTGGGGTGTATACAGTGTTATTGTGTATACATTACTGTGTGGGGTGTATACAGTATTGTGTATTACTGTGTGGGGTGTATACAGTATTGTGTATTACTGTGTGGGGTGTATACAGTAATGTGTATTACTGTGTGGGGTGTATACAGTATTGTGTACTACTGCGTGGAGTGTATACAGTATTGTGTATTACTGTGTGGGGTGTATACAGTATTGTGTATTACTGCGTGGAGTGTACCTCGTGGAAGCGTATGATGTTGAGGACCCAGGCACAGAGACCGGCGGCGGCGGATGATTTGAGTCTGACAAACTCAGGGTTAAACTCTGGGTCACTGAGGTACTCATCTCTCACGCACCTCACTGTCGATTCCGGGATGTGTTCCTTGTCAAAGTTCACCAACGCCTGTAGGAAGTCATCCACCTGGGCATAGACACACACATGGGCGTACACACTCTGGAACACTGCCGTTAACACAAAGTGACACAGACACACGGACGGCCAGACAGACAAACTGTCACCTATGGGATATATGCTCCTTACACACTTTGTCACACAGACAAGACACACCAAGACTGACCTTGCTCATGACTACTTTCGCTGCCTTCCAGCTGCGGTCTTTGGGTAATTTACCATGAGGAGCCAGTAGCACCATGACAGCAGCAGACACGTTAGTCACTATGGCCGGGGGGTTAGGGAACGTCTTCAACTCTGTCAGGTTCAGCTAGAGGGAGGACACATTATTAGGAATCGCATGATATAAAAGAAAAACGTCCTGTATTAATATATTGGACCAATATATCTCCATATCGAAAACATTTCTGGGTAGCAATTAAGTCAAATTCAAAAGGCACTTGCACATCTGAGCTATCTTTGTTGCAGGTGAATAGTAACAATTGAATAACATGAGAAAAAAACAAGGAACCTGCAAACTGCTCTTGCTAGTATGACTGCTCTTTATTAAGCATTATGTATCGGCCTCAGGGCCTTCGTCTTGAGGCTTTTAGTTTTTTAACGGGTAGCAATTATGTACCTTATTGCTATTGTTTTAAATTAAAATGGTAAAAAAAAAAGCTTATTAGCAAAGAGCAATTTCTCAAGCAAGAATTTTGCTAGGACTGTCAGGGAGTGGTATAACTGGGGAGGGGGAAAATGAAAATGAGCCGCTATTGGAAGAGAGGTTTGGAATTCTCTTTCTTATTGGTCTACTAACTCAGTTACCTGGTGATGTCACCAGGCAGGCCAATACTCCCTTCCACCACAACAGGCTGAAATTTCAGGCAGTCTTTTCAAACAGTGTGTTGAGTGTGTTGAGGGCTACGTCAGCTGCCTGTAAGGCTGTGTGTTACCCTGTTGAGTGTGTTGAGGGCTGTGTCAGCTGCCTGTAGAGCTGTGTGTTACCCTGTTGAGTGTGTTGAGGGCTGCGTCAGCTGCCTGTAGAGCCGTGTGTTACCCTGTTGAGGGCTGTGTCAGCTGCCTGTAGAGCTGTGTGTTACCCTGTTGAGTGTGTTGAGGGCTGCGTCAACTGCCTGTAGAGCTGTGTGTTACCCTGTTGAGTGTGTTGAGGGCTGCGTCAGCTGCCTGTAGAGCTGTGTGTTACCCTGTTGAGTGTGTTGAGGGCTGCGTCAACTGCCTGTAGAGCTGTGTGTTACCCTGTTGAGTGTGTTGAGGGCTGCGTCAACTGCCTGTAGAGCTGTGTGTTACCCTGTTGAGTGTGTTGAGGGCTGCGTCAGCTGCCTGTAGAGCTGTGTGTTACCCTGTTGAGTGTGTTGAGGGCTGCGTCAGCTGCCTGTAGAGCCGTGTGTTACCCTGTTGAGGGCTGTGTCAGCTGCCTGTAGAGCTGTGTGTTACCCTGTTGAGTGTGTTGAAGGCTGCATCAGCTGCCTGTAGAGCTGTGTGTTACCCTGTTGAGTGTGTTGAGGGCTGCGTCAGCTGCCTGTAGAGCTGTGTGTTACCCTGTTGAGTGTGTTGAGGGCTGCGTCAGCTGCCTGTAGAGCCGTGTGTTACCCTGTTGAGTGTGTTGAGGGCTGCGTCAGCTGCCTGTAAGGCTGTGTGTTACCCTGTTGAGTGTGTTGAGGGCTGCGTCAGCTGCCTGTAGAGCCGTGTGTTACCCTGTTGAGTGTGTTGAGGGCTGTGTCAGCTGCCTGTAGAGCTGTGTGTTACCCTGTTGAGTGTGTTGAGGGCTGCGTCAACTGCCTGTAGAGCCGTGTGTTACCCTGTTGAGTGTGTTGATGGCTGCGTCAGCTGCCTGTAGAGCTGTGTGTTACCCTGTTGAGTGTGTTGAGGGCTGCGTCAGCTGCCTGTAGAGCTGTGTGTTACCCTGTTGAGTGTGTTGATGGCTGCGTCAGCTGCCTGTAGAGCTGTGTGTTACCCTGTTGAGTGTGTTGAGGGCTGCGTCAGCTGCCTGTAGAGCCGTGTGTTACCCTGTTGAGTGTGTTGAGGGCTGCGTCAGCTGCCTGTAGAGCCGTGTGTTACCCTGTTGAGTGTGTTGAGGGCTGCGTCAGCTGCCTGTAGAGCTGTGTGTTACCCTGTTGAGTGTGTTGAGGGCTGCGTCAGCTGCCTGTAGAGCCGTGTGTTACCCTGTTGAGGGCTGTGTCAGCTGCCTGTAGAGCTGTGTGTTACCCTGTTGAGTGTGTTGAGGGCTGCGTCAGCTGCCTGTAGAGCCGTGTGTTACCCTGTTGAGTGTGTTGAGGGCTGCGTCAGTTGCCTGTAGAGCTGTGTGTTACCCTGTTGAGTGTGTTGAGGGCTGCGTCAGCTGCCTGTAGAGCCGTGTGTTACCCTGTTGAGTGTGTTGAGGGCTGCGTCAGCTGCCTGTAAGGCTGTGTGTTACCCTGTTGAGTGTGTTGAGGGCTGTGTCAGCTGCCTGTAGAGCCGTGTGTTACCCTGTTGAGTGTGTTGAGGGCTGCGTCAGCTGCCTGTAGAGCTGTGTGTTACCCTGTTGAGTGTGTTGAGGGCTGCGTCAGCTGCCTGTAGAGCTGTGTGTTACCCTGTTGAGGGCTGCGTCAGCTGCCTGTAGAGCTGTGTGTTACCCTGTTGAGGGCTGCGTCAGCTGCCTGTAGAGCTGTGTGTTACCCTGTTGAGTGTGTTGATGGCTTCATCAGCTGCCTGTAGAGCTGTGTGTTACCCTGTTGAGGGCTGTGTCAGCTGCCTGTAAGGCTGTGTGTTACCCTGTTGAGTGTGTTGAGGGCTGTGTCAGCTGCCTGTAGAGCTGTGTGTTACCCTGTTGAGTGTGGTGAGGGCTGTGTCAGCTGCCTGTAGAGCTGTGTGTTACCCTGTTGAGTGTGGTGAGGGCTGTGTCAGCTGCCTGTAGAGCTGTGTGTTACCCTGTTGAGTGTGTTGAGGGCTGCGTCAGCTGCCTGTAAGGCAGGTTCAGCCTTCGCCAGGTCCTCTTCACTCTGCTGTTGCTGTGTGGTCACCTCAGCCTGGATGGTTCCTACCTAAAGGACAACAACACACAGCACCACACACTAAACACTTATACATTGCACATTTCAACTTAGAAATGGCACAACAAAATGGTAATTACCTAATAATTACTACCAACACCATTACGATTTCTGAGGATTCCTTGAAACTGATCAAGGCTCACGTGCTCACTCTTACCCTCTGTTCCTCCGCGTCTGCCACAGCCCTCTCCTGGTTGAGTTTGTCTGTCTGCTGGCCGATCTTAGAGATGAGAGCCTCTGTGTCTGTGTTCCTCTGCCATAGCTCTACTTCCTGGACTGCTAACTTAGCCTTAAGATCCTCCACCTGAGAAGGGGGAAATAGATATGGATGGAGGGTCGGTAGAGAGATGGCTCGGAGAGCGAGAGCGAGCGAGAGAGAGAGAGAGAGAGAGAGAGAGAGAGAGAGAGAGAGAAGGAAGAGGCGAAGTGTGGTCTTGTGTGTGTGTGTGTGGGGGGGGGGGGACTATGAGTCTGACTGACCTGTGAGGCCGTGGTCTGTAGTTTCTGCAGGCCGTTCTCCAGTCTCTCCATCTTCTGAGTGAGCTCTCTGCGTTTTGTCCCCAGTAGGTTACCGTACAGTTTCATAAACTCTAGGAAGCTCTTGGGAGTGGTGTAGTTGAAGTGCTTCTCGTTCTGCTGGTACTTCACACTCACCTGGAACACATTTAGACAATAAAGTACTTTCAATATTATATTCAAATGATCTGTCACTTGATTTCAACTGACTCAACTGTCACTGAAATGAAGTCCTTTATGTTGTAAAGATAAATTATTTCTCAGCCTCTCACCTCGTTAACACTGGTATGGGCGTAGGAGATAAACTCACTGATGGACGCACGGACATCCGGCTAGAGAGGTTAGAGAGAAAACATGGATATGCAAAACAAATATATATCATCCACTGTCTATGTGATTGTGATGTGTCGTCGGACTGGTGTTAACCTCCAGATCAGGTATCTTCTCTATGAAGGTGGTGCTGACAGACTGAAGGGCCAGCTGAGGCCAGGAGTGGAACCAGTCTATGGCCGTACAGTTGACCAGGGCCGGGAACTTACGAGCACGGGTACGCAGGGTGAACCCTACCGGGGAAAAACACAGGACCACCTGTAGCGAGGTGGAGGGAAGAAGAACAGAGGGAGGGGGAGAGGGAAAAGAGAGACAAATCAACTATTTGTCACTGTTGACATTTCCCTCTTCAGGAAATAAATTGTGCATACTTTGTTGTAAACGTAGCACCTATTACATTTCCTGTTATAGAGCTGACTTTAATTGATTGATCTCATTGAGCCCAGTAGACAGACCTTGAGCTGCCTCCGTATCCTCTCGATGAAGAAGGCCCAGCAGTTGTCTCTGTTGTCAATCAGGCCCAGTCCTCTTAGCTCCATACGGATGGACGTCACGATCATATCCACTTCCTCCTCACTGAACAGGTCTGGGATGTCCCCTAGGAGATAGGGCACACACTAGCATACTAACACACTAGCTAGGGGATGCCTCACGATCATGTCCACTATTTCCTTACAGATCAGGTTTGGGATGTCCCCTAGGAGACAGGGCACATGATGCCCGCATGTCGTTGATGGTTGAGGTGTGGTGTTGGTGCGTACCTGATGCCAGCATGTCGTTGATAGTTGAGGTGCGGTGTTGGTGTTGGTGCATACCTGATGCCAGCATGTCGTTGATAGTTGAGGTGCGGTGTTGGTGTTGGTGCATACCTGATGCCAGCATGTCGTTGATAGTTGAGGTGCGGTGTTGGTGTTGGTGCATACCTAATGCCAGCATGTCGTTGACAGTTGAGGTGCGGTGTTGGTGCATACCTGATGCCAGCATGTCGTTGATAGTTGAGGTGCGGTGTTGGTGCATACCTGATGCCAGCATGTCGTTGATGGTTGAGGAGTGGTGTTGGTGCATACCTGATGCCAGCATGTCGTTGACAGTTGAGGTGCGGTGTTGGTGTTGGTGCATACCTGATGCCAGCATGTCGTTGATAGTTGAGGTGCGGTGTTGGTGCATACCTGATGCCAGCATGTCGTTGATGGTTGAGGAGTGGTGTTGGTGCATACCTGATGCCAGCATGTCGTTGACAGTTGAGGTGCGGTGTTGGTGCATACCTGATGCCAGCATGTCGTTGATGGTTGAGGAGTGGTGTTGGTGCATACCTGATGCCAGCATGTCGTTGACAGTTGAGGTGCGGTGTTGGTGTTGGTGCATACCTGATGCCAGCATGTCGTTGATGGTTGAGGAGTGGTGTTGGTGCATACCTGATGCCAGCATGTCGTTGATGGTTGAGGAGTGGTGTTGGTGCGTACCTCATGCCAGCATGTCGTTGATAGTTGAGGTGCGGTGTTGGTGCATACCTGATGCCAGCATGTCATTGATGGTTGAGGAGTGGTGTTGGTGTTGGTGCATACCTGATGCCAGCATGTCGTTGATAGTTGAGGTGCGGTGTTGGTGTTGGTGCATACCTGATGCCAGCATGTCGTTGATAGTTTTGAGGTGCGGTGTTGGTATTGGTGCGTACCTGATGCCAGCATGTCGTTGATAGTTGAGGTGTGGTGTTGGTGCATACCTGATGCCAGCATGTCATTGATAGTTGAGGTGTGGTGTTGGTGTTGGTGCACACCTGATGCCAGCATGTCGTTGATGGTTGAGGAGTGGTGTTGGTGCGTACCTGATGCCAGCATGTCGTTGACAGTTGAGGTGCGGTGTTGGTGTTGGTGCATACCTGATGCCAGCATGTCGTTGATAGTTGAGGTGCGGTGTTGGTGCATACCTGATGCCAGCATGTTGTTGATAGTTTTGAGGTGCGGTGTTGGTATTGGTGCGTACCTGATGCCAGCATGTCGTTGATAGTTGAGGTGTGGTGTTGGTGCATACCTGATGACAGCATGTCGTTGATATTTGAGGTGCGGTGTTGGTATTGGTGCGTACCTGATGCCAGCATGTCGTTGATAGTTGAGGTGTGGTGTTGGTGCATACCTGATGCCAGCATGTCGTTGATATTTGAGGTGTGGTGTTGGTGCGTACCTGATGCCAGCATGTCGTTGATAGTTGAGGTGTGGTGTTGGTGCGTACCTGATGCCAGCATGTCGTTGATGGTTGAGGTGTGGTGTTGGTGCATACCTGATGCCAGCATGTCGTTGATATTTGAGGTGTGGTGTTGGTGCGTACCTGATGCCAGCATGTTGTTGATGGTTGAGGTGCGGTGTTGGTCCGTAAATGATGCCAGCATGTCGTTGATGGTTGAAGTGCGGTGTTGGTGCGTACCTGATGCCAGCATGTCGTTAATGGTTGAGGTGTGGTATTGGTGCGTACCTGATGCCAGCATGTCGTTGATGGTTGAGGTGTGGTGTTGGTGCGTACCTGATGCCAGCATGTCGTTGATAGTTGAGGTGCGGTGTTGGTGCGTACCTGATGCCAGCATGTCATTGATGGTTGAGGTGCGGTGTTGGTGCGTACCTGATGCCAGCATGTCATTGATGGTTGAGGTGCGGTGTTGGTGTTGGTGCGTACCTGATGCCATCATGTCGTTGATTGTTGAGGTGCGGTGTTGGTGCATACCTGATGCCAGCATGTCGTTGATGGTTGAGGTGTGGTGTTGCTGCATACCTGATGCCAGCATGTCATTGATGGTTGAGGTGCGGTGTTGGTGTTGGTGCGTACCTGATGCCAGCATGTCGTTGATGGTTGAGGTGTGGTGTTGGTGCGTACCTGATGCCAGCATGTCGTTGATGGTTGAGGTGTGGTGTTGGTGCGTACCTGATGCCAGCATGTCGTTGATAGTTGAGGTGCGGTGTTGGTGGGTACCTGATGCCAGCATGTCGTTGATAGTTGAGGTGTGGTGTGGTGTAGGTGCGTACCTGATGCCAGCATGTCGTTGATGGTTGAGGTGCGGTGTGGTGTAGGTGCGTACCTGATGCCAGCATGTCGTTGATAGTTGAGGTGTGGTGTGGTGTAGGTGCGTACCTGATGCCAGCATGTCGTTGATGGTTGAGGTGTGATGTTGGTGCGTACCTGATGCCAGCATGTCGTTGATGGTTGAGGTGTGGTGTTGGTGCATACCTGATGCCAGCATGTCGTTGATGGTTGAGGTGTGGTGTTGGTGTAGGTGCGTACCTGATGTCAGCATGTCGTTGATGGTTGAGGTGTGGTGTAGGTGCATACCTGATGCCAGCATGTCGTTGATGGGTGTGGTGTTGGTGTTGGTGCGTACCTGATGCCAGCATGTCGTTGATGGTTGAGGTGTGGTGTTGGTGTAGGTGCGTACCTGATGTCAGCATGTCGTTGATGGTTGAGGTATGGTGTAGGTGCATACCTGATGCCAGCATGTCGTTGATGGTTGAGGTGTGGTGTTGGTGTAGGTGCGTACCTGATGCCAGCATGTCGTTGATGGTTGAGGTGTGGTGTTGGTGTTGGTGCATACCTGATGCCAGCATGTCGTTGATGGTTGAGGTGTGGTGTTGGTGTAGGTGCGTACCTGATGTCAGCATGTCGTTGATGGTTGAGGTGTGGTGTAGGTGCATACCTGATGCCAGCATGTCGTTGATGGTTGAGGTGTGGTGTTGGTGTAGGTGCGTACCTGATGCCAGCATGTCGTTGATAGTTGAGGTGTGGTGTGGTGTAGGTGCATACCTGATGCCAGCATGTCGTTGATGGTTGAGGTGTGGTGTTGGTGCATACCTGATGCCAGCATGTCGTTGATAGTTGAGGTGCGGTGTTGGTGTTGGTGCGTACCTGATGCCAGCATGTCGTTGATGGTTGAGGTGTGGTGTAGGTGCGTACCTGATAACAGCATGTTGTTGATAGTTGAGGTGTGGTGTTGGTGCGTACCTGATGCCAGCATGTCATTGGTGGTTGAGGTGTGTTATTGGTGCGTACCTGATAACAGCATGTTGTTGATAGTTGAGGTGTGGTGTAGGTGCATACCTGATGCCAGCATGTCGTTGATGGTTGAGGTGTGGTGTAGGTGCGTACCTGATGCCAGCATGTCATTGGTGGTTGAGGTGTGTTATTGGTGCGTACCTGATAACAGCATGTTGTTGATAGTTGAGGTGTGGTGTTGGTGCGTACCTGATGCCAGCATGTCGTTGATGGTTGAGGTGTGGTGTGGTGTAGGTACCTGATGCCACATTCTGGTTTTATAGATTAGACATAACATAGTAAACGTAAATCCGGGACACTGAAATTAGTACGATACGTTACGTTACGTTTGGTGTGGTTACAAAAGACAGAAGGTTACTTAAGGCCAAAAAAAATAGGGTGGTTGGTCGGGGTGGATGTGTTTGCGTATAACGCGAATGTCTAGCAACCCAAAGGTTGCGAGTTCTAATCTCATCACGGGCATCATTTTAGCTAATTAGCAACTACTTACTACTTTTTAGTTACTTTGCAACTACGTACTACTTTTTAGCTACTTTGCAACTACTTGGCATGGTAGCTACCCTTCCCCTAACCTTCAACCTAACCTTAACCCTGGCCTTAACTTTTAACCCCTAGCCTAGCTAAACATATCTAACGTTAGGCGCCTAGCCACATAGCTAACATTAGACACAGCAAAATGGAATTCAGAACATATCGTGCGTTTTACAAATAAATTAAATATTGAACGTTTGCAATTCGTTACATATCACACTAAATGGATGACGGACATCCAGAAATGAATACATACCATACGGAAGGGAAGGTAACATGTCATCATTTTTGTGTCCTGGATTTACATTTACTATGTTACGTCTACCCCTGAGTCCAGGTTAGATGCCAGCATGTCTTTGAATGGTTGAGATGTGGTGTTGGTGCGTACCTGACGCCAGCATGTCGTTGATGAGGACCAGGAAGCGTTCGTCTGGGATCTGGGCATCTGTGTGGAGGAAGACTGTCCCAATATTCTTCACCCCCACCTTGATGTACAGCGCTGCTATATCACTCTACAGAGAGAGAACGGGGGGGGGGGATGAGGGAAGGGGGGATTTTTGTAAATGAGCAGGATCTAGATATCTAGAGCTCTTGCTTTCAAGCTTCCAGAAATTCTGTTGTATTTAGCCGTTATTTGGTCGATAGTCCGTACCCGTAGGTCATGTATCCCGTAGCCCTTCCTCAGTGTAATCTGGAACACCTCCAGGGTACTGAGGAAGGCAGCGAGGCGACACAGACTCTGCTTCCCACTGCCTCCCACCCCCACCAGCAGAGCATTACCATGGGGGGCCTCCAGGATACGACTGATACGACACCTGGACACAGACATATCAACTTGGTGTGAGTGTGTGCTTATTTCAGTGTGATGAGAGATCATATGTGCATTACCCTGCAGTCTACAGCAGGAAAATAAGCAAAGTAAGTGTGTGTGTGTGTGTGAGTAGCGCACCGAGCAGAGTGAAGTTAGTGATTGGCTGAGCGAGTGGAGATTGTGACAGACAGGGCAGTGTGTGTGTGACTCTCACACATGCTGCATTGCCTCCTCAAAGAGCACCAGGTTCATGACAGCATGCAGCTCGTTGTAGTGTTCCAGAGCATCAGTCAGGGTCTTCTGGAGCTTTTCCCAGTCTGATGCCTGGTGGTACCTGGGCTCCCCCACCCCATGGGCAAAGTGACAGTACACCAGGGGCTGGTGGATGAAACTAGACTCATCTATACCCTGCACAGAGAGGGGGGAGAGGAGGGAAGGAGAGCGAGAGCGAGAGAGCGTGAGAGCAGGAAAAAAGAGAAAGCCAGAGGGAGAACTTGAACAGAACATCACTTACAGTAAGTGTACAGTGCATTCGGGAAGTATTCAGACCCCTTGACCTTTTCCACATTTTGTTACATTACAGCCTTATTCTAAAATGGATTAAATCGTTTTCCCTCCTCATCAATCTACACACAATACCCCATAATGACCAGTGGCGACCTATCATTCAGGGAAGTTTGGGCAGAGCCCCACAATTTTGGGGAGGGGCTTTCCTGTTTTGCATGTTATCTTGGCATTAATACGTGTCACATATCAGTTTGCAAACAATGTAAAAAAAAGAAGAAGATATATCGATGAGTTAATAAAGCCACATACAAACATGGTCTCTTTTTTGTTTTCTTGAGTAAGGCAGTTTCAAAATGCAGGTGCTTCAGCCCAGCTCAGTGCTTTCTGTGGTGGTGGGGCAAATCAGCAGAAAATACGGAGCATTGCGCCGTGATTGGCTCAGTGCTCTGTCACTTATGGGGACACTACATCACCACAAAGTCTAAGGGTAGAGCTAGAAAATTCAAGCCCCTTGGGTGCTGCCATAGAGTTACATTAGAAGTGCCCATCCAAGAAGGCTCAAGGTCATTGGTCACAAATAAAATGTCAAATCACATATATCTACAGTAGCTTTGAATGGACTGATCATGTCAACATCATACTTTCAAAACTTAGCGAGCAGTCATCGTCATGAATCAAGTCGACAATCTACTGGCAAATCCTTTTTAATCCTTATCATATGAAGAGAAATAATGACAAGAAATTATAGATAAAATGTATCGGTGCTCATCGGCCATTGTACATAAAGATTGCTCACCAGGTTGGAAATCTCAAATTCAGCAATGAGTGGTTTGGAAGGAATCAGTGGCTAACTGCAAGGATTGCAAAGCAATCATCAGCCTGCTATTCAGTGGAGTGGCTGTGTGGTCCCAAGTCTAAGATTAAGGGTCTCTTTTCCTAGTTAAAAATTATAAACATTCAACATTGGCCATTCTGTCAATGAAGCATGAATTGTGCCCTGCTTAAAACAACTGTTAAATCGGAACTTGCTTTAAAGAGTTCAAGACAACTGGGAACTTGGGAAAAATGAGCTACGACTGGGAAAATAAGTTTTGAACATTCATCAAACTCGGAATTCAGGCCTCTTTCTAGAGCTATGACCTGAAGATCACTGATGTCATCATTATTCAACCTTTTTTTGAATTCCCAGTTGTCTTGAAAGCACCGTACATCCAGAGAATGCCAGACTGATGACAAAATTTGCACACAATGGACCGCCGCGCCACCTTCCTGTTCAAGTGAGCAAAGCACAACAAGGTGAGTCCAAAAATGTATTGTATGCTGCTGCATAAATGGTGTGATATGCCAGGGAGATGTGTACTGTAGCTAAGAAAATAATACTAAGTGTATGTTGTGTAGTAAGCTGTTAGAAGCCCATAGGCCTCACCCTAATAATTTGGTCTATTTTCACCTCTTAATTAGGCCTACTGTTCTGACTTTGTGGTGCACATGTAGCCTTTAACCTGTTTTTGAGAAATGTAATCATTGATATTGTAAGAGCGTTCATTGTCTGCTTATAAGCCCCCTTTATTTATCCTACGGTTCTGACTTGGTGTACAGGAACCCTGTAAGAACGGCCCATGTTTTGAAATCTGTTGCTGTATATTTCAAAAGTGCTGAACAAATAGTTATATTGACCACGTCCATTCTAGCTCGCTCATTAATGTCTTAATCAAAATTACAGATTGCCTCTTATCTACTTGTCGTTACCCTTATGCCTTAGCGTGTACATCTCAATTGTCAGTAGAAACCACGTTTGTTTAAGCAAGACAGCCATAACAGCTATATTTTTTTAAAGGCAGTAAATGAGGCTGAATGAACTATTTCGCTGTCAGGTGTAGCAGTGGTAAGGTGTTGGGACTGCTGTTGTTGGGACATCTTTATGTAGGCCCGAACAGTTTGTGGGCACAGTTTGTCACCATTTTAGTGAAATTCATATATTGTTTAGTGGTGTGTCGTGGCCTTGCTAGCATGCGTCCCACTTTTTTTTTGCTCCACCAAGATTTACATGCTAAAATCGCCACTGATAATGACAATGCAAAAAAAACTATTTTTTTGCAAATGTATAAAACATTTAACTGAAATATCACATTTATGTACGTATTCAGACCCTTTACTCAGTACTTAGTCATTACGAGGTTGTGCAGATTGATTTAAACTATTTTAGAAAAGGGCTGTAAACGTGACAAAATGTGGAAAAAGCGAAGGGGTCTGAATACTTCCCGAATGCACTGGATGTGTAAAGGCCATATGGATCACTTTACTATAAGCAATTTCAGAGAGACACAATATGTAAATATGAGTGAATGAAGTAAAGAGAGTAGCAAGTTGTATGTTAAGCAGTCTTGTTTGTAACAAACCCCATCAGATGGCTGCCACATGTCTCTCACCTCAAAGTATCTCTTGCCAGTGTCTAGTAGAATCTTGTTGAAGAGTTCCACATCCTTCTCCTCCATCAGTTTGTCAGAGTAAACCCGGGACGACTCATGGAGCCACAGATGGACAAGGTCTATGGGGTAACGCACACAATCTGGCAGGGCAAACAGAATACCCTACAACAGAGAGGGAGACGTAGATAAAGAGTGAGAGAGAGAGGGAGACATAGATAAAGAGCGAGATAGAGAGGCATGAATCCACATTGATGAAGATTGATGATGACAATGATGTTTTTTCAATGTGTGTGTGTGCTACCTGGAAGATGTTGGAGAGGTCCCTCAGGTTGAAGATATAGTGAAAGCGTATGGCCGTGGGGAGGAAGTTCTGACTGACCTTCTGATGGAGACAGATGGCTGCCTGCAGGAGGAGAAAGACAAAAATGGATGGAGGGTGGGAGGAGGAAAGTAGATTGATTGACAGACACACAGACTGAAAGAGACACAGACAGACTTGGCAGACAGGTAGACAGACAGGCAGGCAGATAATCAGATAGACAGACAGACTGACGCATACCTGTATTAGTGTTCCTACCGAGCGCGAGACGCCATAGCTGAAGCCCCCCTGGAGGAAATGGGCTGACAGGATGCTAGTGAAGATGGTGGCTAGCGCCTCAGCGCTAGGGAAATGAACCGCAAACACTGAGAAATGCCTCTGAGAGAGAGAGCGAGGAGAGAGAGGTTAGCCTGTGTGTGTGTTGCTGTTGTCTAGAGTCGACTGTATATGTGTGTTACCTGTAGTCTGGGGTTGACTGAGAAGCTCCCTGCTGTAGGGTTCATACAGGTGATGTACTGACAGTTATGGATCTCTTTCAGCACCAGCCTCTGTCTGTCGTACCTGAAAGACCACATAAACACGCACCTACTCACACACTAGCAGTTATAGTTCATGCAATGATGTTTGAGTGTGCGTGCGTGCGTGTATGTATGTGTGTCCTCTCACCAGTGGTTGTAGTCCAGGTGCTGGCGTATGAGTGTGTGTGGCTGGACCGTACCATACACATCCACCTCAGGCATGTTGAGGTCATCTATGAAGTAGATGAGTTTCTTGGTTCCAGGAGGAGCATAGTTACGCCCTGCCTTCTTCTCTAGAGGCTTCTCTAACACACCTGCAGTGCACACACACACACACACACATCACATTATGCCACTATAGGCAGCAGAATTATAGCCGTTCAGGTGGGCGTTCTACTACGGAATTGTTTTAAAATGGTCGGACCATGGATACTTTTGCTGTTTGATTTTGAATGGTAGGACTGTACTGTACTGTAGGTATAAAAAGCAAAATATATAAAAACATATATTTAATTAAACATTGAATTTGGTCTTACTGGTTCTAGCCCATAGAAACGAATGAATAACATATATATATATTTTTTTGATCCACCCAACGCTCTAACCACCAGGCTACCTGTCTCCCCATTCATACATGGCAAATCAGAGTAAAACATGTATCAAAAGGAAGTGTTTTGAAGTGTCTGTCCTATATCTGAGAGATAAGAAATTATCATCTATTTTTACTCGTATTTTGGGGGAGGCACATACTACTTCCATGTACGGTGCATTCGGAAAGTATTCAGACCTCCTGACTTTTTCCACATTTTGTTACGTTACAGCCTTATTCTAAATGGATTATATATATATTTTATCAACCTCAATCTACACACAATATCCAATAATGTCAAAGCAAAAAAAGGTTTGTAGAAATGTTTGCAAAAACCTGAAATATCACATTTAAGTAAGTATTCAGACCCTTTATTCGGTACTTTGTTAAAGCACCTTTGCAGCAATCAAATCAAATCAAATTTATTTATATAGCCCTTCGTACATCAGCTGATATCTCAAAGTGCTGTACAGAAACCCAGCCTAAAACCCCAAACAGCAAACAGCAAACAATGCAGGTGTAAAAGCACGGTGGCTAGGAAAAACTCCCTAGAAAGGCCAAAACCTAGGAAGAAACCTAGAGAGGAACCAGGCTATGTGGGGTGGCCAGTCCTCTTCTGGCTGTGCCGGGTAGAGATTATAACAGAACATGACCAAGATGTTCAAATGTTCATAAATGACCAGCATGGTCGAATAGTAATAAGGCAGAACAGTTGAAACTGGAGCAGCAGCACAGTCAGGTGGACTGGGGACAGCAAGGAGTCATCATGCAGGTAGTCCTGGGGCACGGTCCTAGGGCTCAGGTCCTCCGAGAGAGAGAAAGAAAGAGAGAATTAGAGAGAGCATATGTGGGGTGGCCAGTCCTCTTCTGGCTGTGCCGGGTGGAGATTATAACAGAACGTGGCCAAGATGTTCAAATGTTCATAATGCTGCAATTACAGCATCGAGTCTTCTTGGGTATTACGTTACAAGCTTGGCACACCTGTACTTGGGGAGTTTCTCCCATTCTTCTCTGCAGAATCTCTCAAGCTCTGTCAGGTTGGATGGGTAGCATCGCTGCAGCTATTTTCAGGTCTCTCCAGAGATTTTCGATCGGGTTCAAGTCTGAGCTCTGGCTGGGCCACTCAAAGACATTCAGAGACTTGTCCTGAAGCCACTCCTGCATTGTCTTGGCTGTGTGCTTAGGGTCGTTGTCCTGTTGGAAGGTGAACCTTCACCCCAGTCTGAGGTCCTGAGCGCTCTGGAGCAGGTTTTCATCAATGATCTTTCTTACACTTTGCTGGGTTCATCTTTCCATCGATCCTGACTTGTCTCCCAGTCCCTGCCGCTGAAAAACATCCCCACAATATGATACGGCCACCACCATACTTCACCGTAGGGATGGTGCCAGGTTTCAAGTAGTCTGGGTAGCCATTTGATTAGATGTTCAGTAATCTTATGGCTTGGGGGTAGAAACTGTTTAGAAGCATCTTGGACCTAGACTTGGCGCTCCGGTACCGCTTGCCGTGCGCTAACAGAGAGAACAGTCTATGACTAGGGAGGCTGGAGTCTTTGACAATTTTTAGGACCTTCCTCTGACACCGCCTGGTATAGAGGTCCTGGATGGCAGGAAGCTTGGTCCCAGTGATGTACTGCGCCATATGCACTACCCTCTGTAGTTTTTCATTTTTTTCATTTCACCTTTATTTAACCAGGTAGGCTAGTTGAGAACAAGTTCTCATTTGCAACTGCGACCTGGCCAAGATAAAGCATAGCAGTGTGAACAGACAACTCAGAGTTACACATGGAGTAAACAATTAACAAGTCAATAACACAGTAGAAAAAAAGGGGAGTCTATATACATTGTGTGCAAAAGGCATGAGGAGGTAGGCAAATAATCACAATTTTGCAGATTAACACTGGAGTGATAAATGATCAGATGGTCATGTACAGGTAGAGATATTGGTGTGCAAAAGAGCAGAAAAGTAAATAAATAAAAACAGTATGGGGATGAGGTAGGTAAAAATGTGGGGGCTATTTACCGATAGACTATGTATAGCTGCAGCGATCGGTTAGCTGCTCAGATAGCAGATGTTTGAAGTTGGTGAGGGAGATAAAAGTCTCCAACTTCAGCGATTTTTGCAATTCGTTCCAGTCACAGGCAGCAGAGAAGTGGAACGAAAGGCGGCCAAATGAGGTGTTGGCTTTAGGGATGATCAGTGAGATACACCTGCTGGAGCGCGTGCTACGGATGGGTGTTGCCATCGTGACCAGTGAACTGAGATAAGGTGGAGCTTTACCTAGCATGGACTTGTAGATGACCTGGAGCCAGTGGGTCTGGCGACGAATATGTAGCGAGGGCCAGCCGACTAGAGCATACAGGTCGCAGTGGTGGGTGGTATAAGGTGCTTTAGTGACAAAACGGATGGCACTGTGATAAACTGCATCCAGTTTGGTGAGTAGAGTGTTGGAGGCAATTTTGTAGATGACATCGCCGAAGTCGAGGATCGGTAGGATAGTCAGTTTTACTAGGGTAAGTTTGGCGGCGTGAGTGAAGGAGGCTTTGTTGCGGAATAGAAAGCCGACTCTAGATTTGATTTTCGATTAGAGATGTTTGATATGAGTCTGGAAAGAGAGTTTACAGTCTAGCCAGACACCTAGGTACTTATAGATGTCCACATATTCTAGGTCGGAACCATCCAGGGTGGTGATGCTGGTCAGGCGTGCGGGTGCAGGCAGAGAACGGTTGAAAAGCATGCATTTAGTTTTACTAACGTTTAAGAGCAGTTGGAGGCCACGGAAGGAGTGTTGTATGGCATTGAAGATAGATAGCACAGTGTCCAAGGACGGGCCGGATGTATATAGAATGGTGTCGTCTGCGTAGAGGTGGATCAGGGAATCGCCCGCAGCAAGAGCAACATCATTGATATATACACTGAAAAGAGTCGGCCCGAGGATTGAACCCTGTGGCACCCCGATAGAGACTGCCAGAGGACCGGACAGCATGCCCTCCGATTTGACACACTGAACTCTGTCTGCAAAGTAGTTGGTGAACCAGGCAAGGCAGTCATCCGAAAAACCGAGGCTACTGAGTCTGCCGATTAGAATATGGTGATTGATAGAGTCGAAAGCCTTGGCAAGGTCGATGAAGACTAAAACAATGATAACTAACCTGAACAACAGTATACAAGGCATATTTACATTTGAGAGAGACATACAGCGAGGCATACAGTAATCACAGGTGTTGAATTGGGAGAGCTAGCTAAAACAGTAGTTGAGACAACAACAGCTAATCAGCTAGCACAACAACAGCAGGTAAAATGGCGTTGACTAGGCAGGGAGGGTCGGATTAACTACACACAGAGCCTGAGTGAGGCTGGGGCCGACAGATAAAACATAAACAAGCAGAATGGAGTACCGTGATTAATGGACAGTCCAGCATGCATCAGCTATGTAGCCAAGTGATCAGTGTCCAGGGGAGGGAAGCTAGACTGGCGAGTATTATGCAGGTTAAAAAAAACTGGCTGGCTGTGCAGAAGGTAAAAGGTAAAAGCCACTAGCAGTGGCTAACAATGACTAAATAGCTTGTAGCTAGTTAGCTGGTTAGCTTCTGGAGGTTCTTTGGTGTGTTCTAAAAATAAAAATTAGTAGCGATTCCCTATCACATTGGGTGAGGCAGGTTACCGGAAGGTATAAACGAATTAAAAATCGAAAAGAGATTGAAAGTAAATATGGTTCCAGTGAGTGGTTGGGACGCGGCGATTCAGACGGTTAGCAGGCCTGTGCTAACAAGCTAACAGTTAGTAGGCCGGGGCTAAACAAGGTAGCAGTTAGCGGACCGGGGCTAAACAAGCTAGCAGTTAGCAGGCCGAATTAGCAAGCAAGGAGATAGCAAGGGCTAGAAAGTTAGCCTTTGGGGGACGTCGCGATGGGGTGAGTCTGTTTATGCCTCTTCATGCGGTGACATCGATAGACCGGTCGTGGGTCCGGATATTGTAGCCCAGGAGTATGCTTCGGTGGTAGCACAGGAGCACTGGCCGGGCTAGCTTCAAGCTAAGTGGGTGGAAACGCTAGCCAGGAGTAATCATCCGGGGTTGCGGTTAGTATAGTTAGCGAGCTGTGAAGATCCAGCTGAAAATGTTCCATTTGCGGTGGGAATCCGGTGTGACGACCCTCCCACTCTGTCTGCCGTATTCTCTCTGTTATTTCCTTATTAGGATGCTGGTGGGCGGAGTTGGGAGGGTCGTCAGCTACATGGGAAACACCTGGGCCCGGTGTCTCCCAGGATAAATACACCACTTCCCCATTCATGGAGGAGACTCTCTCCATGCAGACACCTTTATAGATGTGGTTGTTTCTCTTGGTGTTTTTTTTGGTTGTTTGCTTTGGAACCTTTCAACACCCTGCATTATCACATTCATGCAAAACACTCACTTACACTACTGACTACTGATTACAGACACCATTGTAATTTATACTTAGTTACTTATTTAATAAATATATATTTTATTACTCCTTATCTCCACGTTGTCTCCCTTTTGTTACGGGCTTTGAGCCGGTTCGTGACACCGGGGACAAAAAATAATAGGTCCGTTATGCTCTGGTTAGAGTCGCGTTGTTCGAACTGGCGAGAGCTTTCCGAGCTAAAGGTTAGCTGATGACCGGTTAGCTGAAGACCGCTAGCAATGGTTTGCTGACTGATAGCTGGTAGTTAGCTGGCTAGCTTCAGTTGAGGGGTTCCGGATCCGAAGTAAATGTAAATACTTTAGAAAAAAAAAGCAGATCCGCGCTACATTGGGTGAGGCGGGTTGCAGGAGAGTATTTAGAAGTTGAGGTTTAGCAAAATGTTTTAAAAGATATGCGAAGAAAAATATGTAAAAAAACGATATATACAAGGGACACGACACGACAAGACGTCTGACTGCTACGCCATCTTGGATCCAGTGCCTTACAGTTGGAGGCTGAGCAGTAGCCATACCAGGCAGTGATATAACCAGTCTCGATGGTGCAGCTGCAGAACCGTTTGACGATCGGGAGACCCATGACAAGTCTTTTCAGTCTCCTGACGGGGAATAGGTTTTGTCATGCCCTCTTCATGACTGTCTTGGTGTGCTTGGACCATGTTAGTTTGTTGGTGATGTGGAAACCAAGGAACTTGAAGCTCTCAACCTGCTCCACTACAGCCCAGTCGATGGGATTGGGGGCGTGCTCGGTCCTCCTTTTCCTGTAGTCCACAATCGTCTCCTTAGTCTTGATCACCTTGAGGGAGAGGGTGTTTTCCTGTCACCACATGGCCAGGTCTCTGACCTCCTCCCTATATGCTGTCTCGCTGTTGTTAGCAAACTTAAATGATGGTGTTGGAGTTGTGCCTGGCCGTGCAGTTATGAGTGAAGGAGTTAGTACATGAGGGAACTGAGCACGTACCCCTGAGGGGCCCCCATGTTAAGGATCAGTGTGGCAGATATGTTGTTACCTACCATTACCACATGAGGGCAGCCCATCAGGAAGTTAAGAATCCAGGTGCAGAGGGAGGTGTTCAGTCCCAGGGTCCTTAGCTTAGTGATGAGCTTTGAGGTCACTATGGTGTTGAACGCTGAGCTGTAGTCAATGAACAGCATTCTCACATAGGTGTTCCATTTGTCCAGGTGTGAAAGGGCAGTGTGGAGTGCAATAGAGATTGCATCATCTGTGGATCTGTTGGGGCGGTATGTAAATTGGAGTGGGATAATGGTGTCGATGTGAGCCATTACCAGCCTTTCAAAGCCCTTCATGGCTACAGACGTGAGTGCTACGGGTCACTTAGGCAGGTGTTCTTGGGCACAGGGACTATGGTGGTCGGCTTGAAACATGTTGGTATTACAGACTCAGACAGGGAGAGGTTGAAAATGGCAGTGAAGACACACCAGTTGGTCAGCGCATGTAATCCATCGACTCGATGCTTAAACGGATGTATTTTGATGGGGATTTTTGTTTTATGCTAATTGAATTTTTGGACATCAACTCTAGGGGCTTTTAAACATCATATCCATTAAAATATGGCACACTAGAATCACCAGTGAAGTACGAGGGCTGACACTGAATCAGTTCTTGAGGGCAGAGATTGGTTTGGTTCCATCCCTGGGTTGCCCTCTAATAAGTGGGTCTAGTATTTGAAATGGAACCAGGCCGGTATAACTCCAACTACGGCATACAGTGGCGGACAACGGCCACTGGTGACTCACGCTGTAGCATAGCCGAGGTGGTGTAGTAGTTGAAGGGGACTTTAGCCACCATGTAGTCCTCTTGTAGCTTGGCTACTTTATCAGAGACCAGGATGGTCTTCCCTACTCCAGCGTTCCCCACCAACATCACAGGCTTGCCTCTCTGCAGGAGCAGGTCTATGAAGTACGTCAGACAGATGGTCTCTGCCGAGTGGACTAGCACCGTCTGGAAACACACACACACACAGACACACACAGACACACACACACACACACACACACACGTGTCAGAAAGACATGCAGACATTACATACACTCACCGTCACAAATTCACACGCACACATGTACATACTGCTGTTACGAAAGGCACACCAGTGAAACTTAGTCAGTCAGAACACATTCTCATGCAGAGAGATTCAGAGTAAGTACACTTCGCTAAAGGGGGCCGAAACAAGTACAGACCTGTAAGGGGACATCAGGCTCCAGCTCAAACCGGGGCGTCCTCTCAATCCAGGGACTGAACTTCTTAGTGTCGGCGTCTATGAAGTAGTCGAACACTGTGCCCTGCGAGGGGAACTTCACCGCTCTCATCTCCTTCGACCACCAGCGACTGAACTCGGCGCGATAGTCGATCAACTGGAAAAGGCAATGAATGAGCAGAGAAATATTAGCTGAGGTAGCGTTACATGGGTTGCTGGCACTGACACACACACACACACACACACACAGAACACAAACACTCACATGGTCCTGGAACAGAGCTCCTCCAAAGGCCCAGACGCAGGCGAAGACAAAGTAGATCTCATAGAGTTCCCTGGGAGAGTCAGGAGGAGTGTTGTCTTCTGTCAGCAGGCAGTCCAACAAGGAACAGAGCGTCTGATTGGACAGCAGAGAGAGAACACAGTGTCTGATTGGACAGCAGACAGAGAACACAGTGTCTGATTGGACAGCAAACAGAGAACACAGTGTCTGATTGGACAGCGGACAGAGAACAGAGTGTCTGATTGGACAGCGGACAGAGAACAGAGTGTCTGATTGGACAGCGGACAGAGAACACAGTGTCTGATTGGACAGCGGACAGAGAACAGAGTGTCTGATTGGACAGCAGACAGAGAACACAGTGTCTGATTGGACAACGGACAGATAACACAGTGTCTGATTGGACAGCAGACAGAGAACGCTGTTTTTGATTGGACAGCAGACAGAGAACGCAGTGTCTGATTGGACAGCGGACAGATAACACAGTGTCTGATTGGACAGCGGACAGAGAACACAGTGTCTGATTGGACAGCAGACAGAGAACGCAGTGTCTGATTGGACAGCAGACAGAGAACAGAGTGTCTGATTGGACAGCGGACAGAGAACACAGTGTCTGATTGGACAGCAGACAGAGAACACAGTGTCTGATTGGACAACGGACAGATAACACAGTGTCTGATTGGACAGCAGACAGAGAACGCAGTGTCTGATTGGACAGCAGACAGAGAACAGAGTTTCTGATTGGACAGCAGACAGAGAACAGTGTCTGATTGGACAGCAGACAAAGAACAGTGTCTGATTGGACAGCAGACAGAGAACACAGTGTCTGATTGGACAGCAGACAGAGAACAGAGTGTCTGATTGGACAGCAGACAGAGAACAGTGTCTGATTGGACAGAGAACACAGTGTCTGATTGGACAGCAGACAGAGAACACAGTGTCTGATTGGACAGCAGACAGAGAACACAGTGTCTGATTGGACAGTGAACACAGTGTCTGAATGGACAGCAGACAGAGAACACAGTGTCTGATTGGACAGCAGACAGAGAACACAGTGTCTGATTGGACAGTGAACACAGTGTCTGATTGGACAGCAGACAGAGAACACAGTGTCTGATTGGACAGCGGACAGAGAACAGTGTCTGATTGGACAGCAGACAGAGAACACAGTGTCTGATTGGACAGCGGACAGAGAACACAGTGTCTGATTGGACAGCAGACAGAGAACACAGTGTCTGATTGGACAGCAGACAGAGAACACAGTGTCTGATTGGACAGCAGACAGAGAACAGTGTCTGATTGGACAGCAGACAGAGAAGAACAGTGTCTGATTGGACAGCAGACAGAGAACACAGTGTCTGATTGGACAGGACAGAGCAGAGTGTCAGAGAACACAGTGTCTGATTGGACAGCAGACAGAGAACACAGTGTCTGATTGGACAGCGGACAGAGAACACAGTCTGATTCTGAACACATGGACAGCAGACAGAGAACACAGTGGACAGCAGACAGAGAACACAGAACACAGTGTCTGATTGGACAGCAGACAGAGACAGACAGAGAACAGAGTGTCTGATTGGACAGCAGACAGAGAACACAGTGTCTGATTGGACAGCGGACAGAGAACACAGTGTCTGATTGGACAGCGGACAGAGGACACAGTGTCTGATTGGACAGCAGACAGAGAACAGAGTGTCTGATTGGACAGCGGACAGAGAACACAGTGTCTGATTCTCAGGAACAGAGTGTCTATTGGAGTGAGTGGTCTTGAGGTTACAGCGGACCTGCTCCAGGCAGTAGGGGACGTACTTGTCAAACAGGATGGTCAAGTTGGCTCGCTCTGATTGGGCCAGCCTGGTGTCAATCCAACTTGTCACGTACCTGAGGGCCAGAATACATTGTGAGAGTGGGCATTCATACGTGTGTGTGTGAGTGCGTGTCCCTGCATGGGTGTGTGTACTGACGAGCTCCAGCCCAGGTCTTGTGGATTGACGTAAAGTATCCCGGCGCGGGAGACTGTGGCTGGGGTTGCCGCTCTCAAATGGCTGATCTCAAAAAGCAGACGCATGGAGGAAGATAGACTGATACGCTCATTACTGGCCAAGGTTAACACCTAGAGAGAGAGCGAGAGAGAGAGCGACAGAGAGAGAGAGAGAGAGAGATCGGGTGAGAGAGAGAAAGAGAGGGGAGAGAGTAATCAGCACCATAAAAGAAAGACACGGGGAGAGAGAGGTGGCAGTGAGAGAGCAGGAGAAAGATAAGTCAGCACCGACAGATGGAGAGAAAGAGAAAGGAACGAGACAAAGAGACACACACACACACGTACCTTGTTGTCATCCATGACAGTGTTGAGGGATTCTATCCACATGGGGTCTATGTCTCCATCCAGAACAATCCACTTGGGCCCGTCATGGCCCACCTGTCGTGTCAGCTCCCTCATAGTGGAGGAGAACAGGCCTAAAATGACAAAAATAAATGTAATCAACATTGACCAAACCCGAACAGCAAGTCTCCACACTGTCTGTGTGTGTGTGTGTGTGTGTGTGTGTGTGTGTGTGTGTGTGTGTGTGTGTGTGTGTGCAGACCACAGACCGTCCTTCCATTCTCTGGTAGCAGGGTGTAGATAGCCAAACAGTTCGTCTGTGGTCACAGCTTTAGGGTTGATGTCGTGCCACACAGGCTTCATCCTCAGATTAGCATACGTTCTGTGGAGGGTCTTCAAAATCTGTCCAACCACAAATGACCACACGTTAAAAACCTCAAAGACATAACGTTGACGTACGAAATGCTTTGGGGTTACATGGAGGACATTCTAATACGGTTGGCTTCGATTCATTTGTGTGAATGTGTTTGTTAGTGAGTCTACCTGGCTCTTCCCCGTCCCAGCTCCCCCTACTACAAACACGGAGTGTCTGACAGCCAGCAGCTCCTCCAACTGAGTCACCTAGTGAGAAAAGGGGGAGGGGGAGTTAAGGCAAACAGTGTGCAGACGGTACATTTCATTTCATTGCTATACCTTGAGTATAAAGTTTTCCTCCGGCTGCAGGTGTAGTTCGCTGACTGACTGTCGTACAGCTGTCTCCAGCTCTGGGTCTCTCTTCCTGGGGACATCCAGCTGGGGAAACAGGTCACTGATCAGACCCAGGAATATAGGGACGTCACTGGTCACTATTTTGGGAAGGTTAAAGTCCCTCAACGCTCGCATCAGGACCTATAGAGACAAACAGGAATATAGGGACATACTTTATCAGGATCTATAGAGGCAGACAGGAATTACATTTACATTTACATTTAAGTCATTTAGCAGACGCTCTTATCCAGAGCGACTTACAAATTGGTGTGTTCACCTTAAGACATCCAGTGGAACAGCCACTTTACAATAGTGCATCTAAATCTTTTAAGGGGGGTGAGAAGGATTACTTTATCCTATCCTAGGTATTCCTGAAAGAGGTGGGGTTTCAGGTGTCTCCGGAAGGTGGTGATTGACTAGCTGACGTCGTGAGGGAGTTTGTTCCACCATTGGGGGCCAGAGCAGCGAACAGTTTTGACTGGGCTGCGCGGGAACTGTACTTCCTCAGTGGTAGGGAGGCGAGCAGGCCAGAGGTGGATGAACGCAGTGCCCTTGTTTGGGTGTAGGGCCTGATCAGAGCCTGGAAGTTCCCCTCACAGCCCGAGGCAAGCACCATGGTCTTGTAGCGGATGCAGCTTCAACTGGAAGCCAGTGGAGAGAGCGGAGGAGCGGGGTGACGTGGGAGAGAACTTGGGAAGGTTGAACACCAGACGGGCTGCGGCTTTCTGGATGAGTTGTAGGGGTTTAATGGCACAGGCAGGGAGCCCAGCCAACAGCGAGTTGCAGTAATCCAGACGGGAGATGACAAGTGCCTGGATTAGGACCTGCGCTGCTTCCTGTGTGAGGCAGGGTCGACTCTGCGGATGTTGTAGAGCATGAACCTACAAGAACGGGCCACCGCCTTGATGTTAGTTGAGAACGACAGGGTGTTGTCCAGGATCACGCCAAGGTTCTTAGCGCTCTGGGAGGAGGACACAATGGAGTTGTCAACCGTGATGGCGAGATCATGGAATGGGCAGTCCTTCCCGGGAGGAAGAGCAGCTCCGTCTTGCCGAGGTTCAGCTTGAGGTGGTGATCCGTCATCCACACTGATATGTCTGCCAGACATGCAGAGATGCGATTCGCCACCTGGTCATCAGAAGGGGGAAAGGAGAAGATTAATTGTGTGTCGTCTGCATAGCAATGATAGGAGAGACCATGTGAGGTTATGACAGAGCCAAGTGACTTGGTGTATAGCGAGAATAGGAGAGGGCCTAGAACAGAGCCCTGGGGGACGCCAGTGGTGAGAGCGCGTGGTGAGAGACAGATTCTCGCCACGCCACCTGGTAGGAGCGACCTGTCAGGTAGGACAATCAGCGTGGGCCGCGCCGGAAATGCCCAACTCGGAGAGGGTGGAGAGGAGGATCTGATGGTTCACAGTATCGAAGGCAGCCGATAGGTCTAGAAGGATGAGAGCAGAGGAGAGAGTTAGCTTTAGCAGTGCGGAGGGCCTCCGTGATACAGAGAAGAGCAGTCTCAGTTGAATGACTAGTCTTGAAACCTGACTGATTTGGATCAAGAAGGTCATTCTGAGAGAGATAGCGGGAGAGCTGGCCAAGGACGGCACCTCGAGAGTTTTGGAGAGAAAAGAAAGAAGGGATACTGGTCTGTAGTTGTTGACATCGGAGGGATCGAGTGTAGGTTTTTTCAGAAGGGGTGCAACTCTCGCTCTCTTGAAGACAGAAGGGACGTAGAGCGGTCAGGGATGAGTTGATGAGCAGGTGAGGTAAGGAGAAGGTCTCCGGAAATGGTCTGGAGAAGAGAGGAGGGAATAGGGTCAAGCGGGCAGGTTGTTGGGCGGCCGGCCGTCACAAGACGCGAGATTTCATCTGAGAGAGAGGGGAAAGAGGTCAGAGCACAGGGTAGGGCAGTGTGAGCAGAACAGCGGTGTCGTTTGACTTAGCAAACGAGGATCGGATGTCGTCGACCTTCTTTTCAAAATGGTTGACGAAGTCATCTGCAGAGAGGAGGAGGGGGAGGGGAGGAGGATTCAGGAGGGAGGAGAAGGTGGCAAAGAGCTTCCTAGGGTTAGAGGCAGATGCTTGGAATTTAGAGTGGTAGAAAGTGGCTTTAGCAGCAGAGACAGAAGAGGAAAATGTAGAGAGGAGGGAGTGAAAGGAATATAGGGACATACTGTATTAGGATCTATAGAGGCAGACAGGAATATAGAGACATACTGTATCAGGATCTTTAGGGACAGACAGGAATATAGGGACATACTGTATCAGGATCTATAGAGACAGACAGGAATATAGGGACATCATGAAGACCTATAGAGACAGACAAGAATATAGGGACATCATGAAGACCTATATAGACAGACAGAACTATAGGGACATCATGAAGACCTATAGAGATAGACAGAAATATAGGGACATCATGAAGACCTATAGAGACAGACAGAACTATAGGGACATCATGAAGACCTATAGAGACAGACAGAAATATAGGGACATCATGAAGACCTATAGAGACAGACAGAAATATAGGGACATCATGAAGACCTATAGGGACAGACATAACTATAGGGACATCATAAAGACCTATAGAGACAGACAGAACTATAGGGACATCATGAAGACCTATAGAGACAGACAGAAATATAGGGACATCATGAAGACCTATAGAGACAGACAGAAATACAGGGACATCATGAAGACCTATAGAGACAGACAGAACTATTGGGACATCATGAAGACCTATAGAAACAGACAGAAATATAGGGACATCATGAAGACCTATAGACCCAGACAGAAATATAGGGACATCATGAAGACCTATAGAAACAGACAGAAATATAGGGACATCATGAAGACCTATAGACCCAGACATAAAGATAGGGACATCATGAAGACCTATAGAGACAGATGGGAATATAGGGAAATATTATATCAGGACCTATAGAGACAGACAGGAATATAGGGACATCATGAAGACCTATAGAGACAGACAGAAATATAGGGACATCATGAAGACCTATAGAGACAGACAGAAATACAGGGACATCATGAAGACCTATAGAGACAGACAGAACTATTGGGATATCATGAAGACCTATAGAGACAGACAGAAATATAGGGACATCATGAAGACCTATAGAGACAGACAGAACTATAGGGACATCATGAAGACCTATAGACCCAGACAGAAATATAGGGACATCATGAAGACCTATAGAAACAGACAGAAATATAGGGACATCATGAAGACCTATAGAGACAGACAGAACTATAGGGACATCATGAAGACCTATAGAGACAGATGGGAATATAGGAAATATTATATCAGGACCTATAGAGACAGAATATGTCCTATATTTCTGTCTGTCTCTATAGGTCCTGATAATATGTCCCTATATTCAGTCTGTCTCTATAGAGTCCTGATAGAATATGTCCCTATATTTCTGTCTATCAGGACCTATAGAGACAGATGGGAATATAGGGAAATATTATATCAGGACCTATAGAGACAGACAGGAATATAGGGACATCATGAAGACCTATAGAGACAGACAGAAATATAGGGACATCATGAAGACCTAAAGAGACAGACAGAACTATAGGGACATCATGAAGACATATAGAGACAGACAGAACTATAGGGACATCATGAAGACCTACAGAGACAGACAGAACTATAGGGACATCATGAAGACCTATAGAGACAGACAGAACTATAGGGACATCATGAAGACCTATAGAGACAGACAGAAATATAGGGACATCATGAAGACCTATAGAGACAGACAGAAATATAGGGACATCATGAAGACCTATAGAGGAGACAGAACATAGGGACATCATGAAGTCCTATAGAGACAGACAGAACTATAGGGACATCATGAAGACCTATAGAGACAGACAGAACTATAGGGACATCATGAAGACCTACAGAGACAGACAGAACTATAGGGACATCATGAAGACCTATAGAGACAGACATAACTATTGGGACATCATGAAGACCTATAGAGACAGACAGAAATATAGGGACATCATGAAGACCTATAGAGGCAGACAGAACTATAGGGACATCATGAAGACCTATAGAGACATACAGAACTATAGGGACATCATGAAGACCTATAGAGGCAGACAGAACTATAGGGACATCATGAAGACCTATAGAGACAGACAGAACTATAGGGACATCATGAAGACCTATAGAGACAGACAGAACTATAGGGACATCATGAAGACCTATAGACCCAGACATAAAGATAGGGACATCATGAAGACCTATAGACCCAGACATAAAGATAGGGACATCATGAAGACCTATAGAGACAGATGGGAATATAGGGAAATATTATATCAGGACCTATAGAGACAGACAGGAATATAGGGACATACTGTATCAGGATCTATAGAGACAGACAGGAATATAGGGACATCATGAAGACCTATAGAGACAGACAGAACTATAGGGACATCATGAAGACCTATAGAGACAGACAGAACTATTGGGACATCATGAAGACCTATAGAGACAGATGGGAATATAGGGAAATATTATATCAGGACCTATAGAGACAGACAGGAATATAGGGACATATTCTATCAGGACCTATAGAGACAGACAGGAATATAGGGACATACTGTATCAGGATCTATAGAGACAGACAGGAATATAGGGACATCATGAAGACCTATAGAGACAGACAGAACTATAGGGACATCATGAAGACCTCTAGAGACAGACAGAACTATAGGGACATCATGAAGACCTATAGAGACAGACAGGAATATAGGGACATATTCTATCAGGACCTATAGAGACAGACAGGAATATAGGGACATACTGTATCAGGATCTATAGAGACAGACAGAACTATAGGGACATCATGAAGACCTATAGACCCAGACATAAAGATAGGGACATCATGAAGACCTATAGAGACAGATGGGAATATAGGGAAATATTATATCAGGACCTATAGAGACAGACAGGAATATAGGGACATATTCTATCAGGACCTATAGAGACAGACAGGAATATAGGGACATACTGTATCAAGATCTATAGAGACAGACAGGAATATAGGGACATCATGAAGACCTATAGAGACAGACAGAACTATAGGGACATCATGAAGACCTATAGAGACAGACAGAACTATAGGGACATCATGAAGACCTATAGACCCAGACATAAAGATAGGGACATCATGAAGACCTATAGACCCAGACATAAAGATAGGGACATCATGAAGACCTATAGAGACAGATGGGAATATAGGGAAATATTATATCAGGACCTATAGAGACAGACAGGAATATAGGGACATCATGAAGACCTATAGAGACAGACAGAAATATAGGGACATCATGAAGACAGACAGAAATACAGGGACATCATGAAGACCTATAGAGACAGACAGAACTATTGGGATATCATGAAGACCTATAGAGACAGACAGAACTATTGGGACATCGTGAAGACCTATAGAGACAGACAGAAATATAGGGACATCATGAAGACCTATAGAGGCAGACAGAACTATAGGGACATCATGAAGACCTATAGAGACAGACAGAAATATAGGGACATCATGAAGACCTATAGAGACAGACATAACTATAAGGACATCATGAAGACCTATAGAGACAGACAGAACTATAGGGACATCATGAAGACCTATAGAGACAGACAGAACTATAGGGACATCATGAAGACCTATAGAGACAGACAGAAATATAGGACATCATGAAGACCTATAGAGACAGACAGAACTATAGGGACATCATGAAGACCTATAGACCCAGACAGAAATATAGGGACATCATGAAGACCCATAGAAACAGACAGAAATATAGGGACATCATGAAGACCTATAGAGACAGACAGAACTATAGGGACATCATGAAGACCTAGAGACAGATGGGAATATAGGGAAATATTATATCAGGACCTATAGAGACAGAATATGTCCCTATATTTCTGTCTGTCTCTATAGGTCATGATATAATATGTCCCTATATTCCTGTCTGTCTCTATAGGTCCTGATAGAATATGTCCCTATATTTCTGTCTATCAGGACCTATAGAGACAGATGGGAATATAGGGAAATATTATATCAGGACCTATAGAGACAGACAGGAATATAGGGACATCATGAAGACCTATAGAGACAGACAGAAATATAGGGACATCATGAAGACCTAAAGAGACAGACAGAACTATAGGGACATCATGAAGACATATAGAGACAGACAGAACTATAGGGACATCATGAAGACCTACAGAGACAGACAGAACTATAGGGACATCATGAAGACCTATAGAGACAGACAGAACTATAGGGACATCATGAAGACCTATAGAGACAGACAGAAATATAGGACATCATGAAGACCTATAGAGACAGACAGAAATATAGGGACATCATGAAGACCTATAGAGGCAGACAGAACTATAGGGACATCATGAAGTCCTATAGAGACAGACAGAACTATAGGGACATCATGAAGACCTATAGAGACAGACAGAACTATAGGGACATCATGAAGACCTACAGAGACAGACAGAACTATAGGGACATCATGAAGACCTATAGAGACAGACAGAACTATTGGGACATCATGAAGACCTATAGAGACAGACAGAAATATAGGGACATCATGAAGACCTATAGAGGCAGACAGAACTATAGGGACATCATGAAGACCTATAGAGACATACAGAACTATAGGGACATCATGAAGACCTATAGAGGCAGACAGAACTATAGGGACATCATGAAGACCTATAGAGACAGACAGAACTATAGGGACATCATGAAGACCTATAGAGACAGACAGAACTATAGGGACATCATGAAGACCTATAGAGACAGACAGAAATATAGGGACATCATGAAGACCTATAGAGACAGACAGAACTATAGGGACATCATGAAGACCTATAGACCCAGACAGAAATATAGGGACATCATGAAGACCCATAGAAACAGACAGAAATATAGGGACATCATGAAGACCTATAGAGACAGACAGAACTATAGGGACATCATGAAGACCTATAGAGACAGATGGGAATATAGGGAAATATTATATCAGGACCTATAGAGACAGAATATGTCCCTATATTTCTGTCTGTCTCTATAGGTCCTGATATAATATGTCCCTATATTCCTGTCTGTCTCTATAGGTCCTGATAGAATATGTCCCTATATTTCTGTCTATCAGGACCTATAGAGACAGATGGGAATATAGGAAATATTATATCAGGACCTATAGAGACAGACAGGAATATAGGGACATCATGAAGACCTATAGAGACAGACAGAAATATAGGGACATCATGAAGACCTAAAGAGACAGACAGAACTATAGGACATCATGAAGACATATAGAGACAGACAGAACTATAGGGACATCATGAAGACCTACAGAGACAGACAGAACTATAGGGACATCATGAAGACCTATAGAGACAGACAGAACTATAGGGACATCATGAAGACCTATAGAGACAGACAGAACTATAGGGACATCATGAAGACCTACAGAGACAGACAGAACTATAGGACATCATGAAGACCTATAGAGACAGACATAACTATTGGGACATCATGAAGACCTATAGAGACAGACAGAAATATAGGGACATCATGAAGACCTATAGAGGCAGACAGAACTATAGGGACATCATGAAGACCTATAGAGACATACAGAACTATAGGGACATCATGAAGACCTATAGAGGCAGACAGAACTATAGGGACATCATGAAGACCTATAGAGACAGACAGAACTATAGGGACATCATGAAGACCTATAGAGACAGACAGAACTATAGGGACATCATGAAGACCTATAGACCCAGACATAAAGATAGGGACATCATGAAGACCTATAGACCCAGACATAAAGATAGGGACATCATGAAGACCTATAGAGACAGATGGGAATATAGGGAAATATTATATCAGGACCTATAGAGACAGACAGGAATATAGGGACATACTGTATCAGGATCTATAGAGACAGACAGGAATATAGGGACATCATGAAGACCTATAGAGACAGACAGAACTATAGGGACATCATGAAGACCTATAGAGACAGACAGAACTATTGGGACATCATGAAGACCTATAGAGACAGATGGGAATATAGGGAAATATTATATCAGGACCTATAGAGACAGACAGGAATATAGGGACATATTCTATCAGGACCTATAGAGACAGACAGGAATATAGGGACATACTGTATCAGGATCTATAGAGACAGACAGGAATATAGGGACATCATGAAGACCTATAGAGACAGACAGAACTATAGGGACATCATGAAGACCTCTAGAGACAGACAGAACTATAGGGACATCATGAAGACCTATAGAGACAGACAGGAATATAGGGACATATTCTATCAGGACCTATAGAGACAGACAGGAATATAGGGACATACTGTATCAGGATCTATAGAGACAGACAGAACTATAGGGACATCATGAAGACCTATAGACCCAGACATAAAGATAGGGACATCATGAAGACCTATAGAGACAGATGGGAATATAGGGAAATATTATATCAGGACCTATAGAGACAGACAGAATATAGGGACATATTCTATCAGGACCTATAGAGACAGACAGGAATATAGGGACATACTGTATCAAGATCTATAGAGACAGACAGGAATATAGGGACATCATGAAGACCTATAGAGACAGACAGAACTATAGGGACATCATGAAGACCTATAGAGACAGACAGAACTATAGGGACATCATGAAGACCTATAGACCCAGACATAAAGATAGGGACATCATGAAGACCTATAGACCCAGACATAAAGATAGGGACATCATGAAGACCTATAGAGACAGATGGGAATATAGGGAAATATTATATCAGGACCTATAGAGACAGACAGGAATATAGGGACATCATGAAGACCTATAGAGACAGACAGAAATATAGGGACATCATGAAGACCTATAGAGACAGACAGAAATACAGGGACATCATGAAGACCTATAGAGACAGACAGAACTATTGGGATATCATGAAGACCTATAGAGACAGACAGAACTATTGGGACATCGTGAAGACCTATAGAGACAGACAGAAATATAGGGACATCATGAAGACCTATAGAGGCAGACAGAACTATAGGGACATCATGAAGACCTATAGAGACAGACAGAAATATAGGGACATCATGAAGACCTATAGAGACAGACATAACTATAAGGACATCATGAAGACCTATAGAGACAGACAGAACTATAGGGACATCATGAAGACCTATAGAGACAGACAGAACTATAGGGACATCATGAAGACCTATAGAGACAGACAGAAATATAGGGACATCATGAAGACCTATAGAGACAGACAGAACTATAGGGACATCATGAAGACCTATAGACCCAGACAGAAATATAGGGACATCATGAAGACCCATAGAAACAGACAGAAATATAGGGACATCATGAAGACCTATAGAGACAGACAGAACTATAGGGACATCATGAAGACCTATAGAGACAGATGGGAATATAGGAAATATTATATCAGGACCTATAGAGACAGAATATGTCCTATATTTCTGTCTGTCTCTATAGGTCATGATATAATATGTCCCTATATTCCTGTCTGTCTCTATAGGTCCTGATAGAATATGTCCCTATATTTCTGTCTATCAGACCTATAGAGACAGATGGGAATATAGGGAAATATTATATCAGGACCTATAGAGACAGACAGGAATATAGGACATCATGAAGACCTATAGAGACAGACAGAAATATAGGGACATCATGAAGACCTAAAGAGACAGACAGAACTATAGGGACATCATGAAGACATATAGAGACAGACAGAACTATAGGGACATCATGAAGACCTACAGAGACAGACAGAACTATAGGGACATCATGAAGACCTATAGAGACAGACAGAACTATAGGGACATCATGAAGACCTATAGAGACAGACAGAAATATAGGGACATCATGAAGACCTATAGAGACAGACAGAAATATAGGGACATCATGAAGACCTATAGAGGCAGACAGAACTATAGGGACATCATGAAGTCCTATAGAGACAGACAGAACTATAGGGACATCATGAAGACCTATAGAGACAGACAGAACTATAGGGACATCATGAAGACCTACAGAGACAGACAGAACTATAGGGACATCATGAAGACCTATAGAGACAGACAGAACTATTGGGACATCATGAAGACCTATAGAGACAGACAGAAATATAGGGACATCATGAAGACCTATAGAGGCAGACAGAACTATAGGGACATCATGAAGACCTATAGAGACATACAGAACTATAGGGACATCATGAAGACCTATAGAGGCAGACAGAACTATAGGGACATCATGAAGACCTATAGAGACAGACAGAACTATAGGGACATCATGAAGACCTATAGAGACAGACAGAACTATAGGGACATCATGAAGACCTATAGACCCAGACATAAAGATAGGGACATCATGAAGACCTATAGACCCAGACATAAAGATAGGGACATCATGAAGACCTATAGAGACAGATGGGAATATAGGAAATATTATATCAGGACCTATAGAGACAGACAGGAATATAGGGACATACTGTATCAGGATCTATAGAGACAGACAGGAATATAGGGACATCATGAAGACCTATAGAGACAGACAGAACTATAGGGACATCATGAAGACCTCTAGAGACAGACAGAACTATAGGGACATCATGAAGACCTATAGAGACAGACGAGAATATAGGGACATCATGAAGACCTATAGAGACAGACAGAACTATAGGGACATCATGAAGACCTCTAGAGACAGACAGAACTATAGGGACATCATGAAGACCTATAGAGACAGACAGGAATATAGGGACATATTCTATCAGGACCTATAGAGACAGACAGGAATATAGGGACATACTGTATCAGGATCTATAGAGACAGACAGAACTATAGGGACATCATGAAGACCTATAGACCCAGACATAAAGATAGGGACATCATGAAGACCTATAGAGACAGATGGGAATATAGGGAAATATTATATCAGGACCTATAGAGACAGACAGGAATATAGGGACATATTCTATCAGGACCTATAGAGACAGACAGGAATATAGGGACATACTGTATCAAGATCTATAGAGACAGACAGGAATATAGGGACATCATGAAGACCTATAGAGACAGACAGAACTATAGGGACATCATGAAGACCTATAGAGACAGACAGAACTATAGGGACATCATGAAGACCTATAGACCCAGACATAAAGATAGGGACATCATGAAGACCTATAGACCCAGACATAAAGATAGGACATCATGAAGACCTATAGAGACAGATGGGAATATAGGGAAATATTATATCAGGACCTATAGAGACAGACAGGAATATAGGGACATCATGAAGACCTATAGAGACAGACAGAAATATAGGGACATCATGAAGACCTATAGAGACAGACAGAAATACAGGGACATCATGAAGACCTATAGAGACAGACAGAACTATTGGGATATCATGAAGACCTATAGAGACAGACAGAACTATTGGGACATCGTGAAGACCTATAGAGACAGACAGAAATATAGGGACATCATGAAGACCTATAGAGGCAGACAGAACTATAGGGACATCATGAAGACCTATAGAGACAGACAGAAATATAGGGACATCATGAAGACCTATAGAGACAGACATAACTATAAGGACATCATGAAGACCTATAGAGACAGACAGAACTATAGGGACATCATGAAGACCTATAGAGACAGACAGAACTATAGGGACATCATGAAGACCTATAGAGACAGACAGAAATATAGGGACATCATGAAGACCTATAGAGACAGACAGAACTATAGGGACATCATGAAGACCTATAGACCCAGACAGAAATATAGGGACATCATGAAGACCCATAGAAACAGACAGAAATATAGGGACATCATGAAGACCTATAGAGACAGACAGAACTATAGGGACATCATGAAGACCTATAGAGACAGATGGGAATATAGGGAAATATTATATCAGGACCTATAGAGACAGAATATGTCCCTATATTTCTGTCTGTCTCTATAGGTCATGATATAATATGTCCCTATATTCCTGTCTGTCTCTATAGGTCCTGATAGAATATGTCCCTATATTTCTGTCTATCAGACCTATAGAGACAGATGGGAATATAGGGAAATATTATATCAGGACCTATAGAGACAGACAGGAATATAGGGACATCATGAAGACCTATAGAGACAGACAGAAATATAGGGACATCATGAAGACCTAAAGAGACAGACAGAACTATAGGGACATCATGAAGACATATAGAGACAGACAGAACTATAGGGACATCATGAAGACCTACAGAGACAGACAGAACTATAGGGACATCATGAAGACCTATAGAGACAGACAGAACTATAGGGACATCATGAAGACCTATAGAGACAGACAGAAATATAGGGACATCATGAAGACCTATAGAGACAGACAGAAATATAGGGACATCATGAAGACCTATAGAGGCAGACAGAAC